>NC_092382.1:58257824-58557824 GCF_030028105.1 Mobula birostris
GCAAGGAGACACACAATTTCTGCCACATGTCTGGTGAAAAAGATGATGAATTCAATCATCCATGCAACACAAACTAAAGAAACACACGACTCCCAAAAAGTATTTCATTACCATAATCTTCCTCTTTCTCTTTCAATTGAACTCACTTATGATCCACACATTGTGGAATATTTTAAAACCGCAATGCAACCATATTTTAAAAATATCACAGAAAATGGCATGCTCTTATTTGTTCAACAGTTATCAAACATCTGTAATGGCAATCAGACAATATTTAATAGAGCCTTTCGATTCCAAGACAAAGAGACACAGAAATTAATATTCAGCACAATTAAAATATGACGTCTCCACAACTCCAAACATTCAACGACTGCCAGGATTTCCCACCTCCAATTTCTGATCAAGAATGGCTGATCGCCAGCTGGGCTCCACCAGGAGCTGCTCTAAAAAGCCATCTTGTGGGCATTCTAGGAAATCACCCTCTTGGTATACAGCAACTACCTGATCTTCCCATTATATCTGCATGACTATCTCCCAGGAATACGGCAATATTAATGTTTTGACATGCATTTTCCCTCTCTCGTTGCAATTTGTGGAAGATATACATACTACTGATGGGGGGGTCTCTATAAAAATCCCATCAGTGTCTTTTCACTCTTGCTATTCCTCTGTTCTACCCACAGTGACTCAACACCTTCCGACTCTAATGATTTGATTTTATTTTTTTTGCAACAGAACCATACAACCTTCTCTGCCTACCTGTGTGTCCTATTCAAGAAACATGCAAGTATATGGGACACAAGAGACCCTGCAGGTGCTGGGAATCTACAGCAATACACACAATGTGCTGGAGGAGATCAGCAGGTCAGGCAGTGTCTATGGTTGGGAATCAACATCTTGGGCCAAGACCCTTCATCAGAACTCTTGATACACAGGTATCTGGAATATCAACAAGCAGAGAAAATAGAAAGTAGTGTGAAAAAGCAAAAACATGTTTCAAAATTTACTTCAAGGCTTAAGAACATTTACCAAACATATTTCCATGGTATAGCAAATACAACAAAGGCAATAAACTCTTTCACTATTCCCATATTAATATATTCCTTGGCAAAATATCTTGGTTCCATTCCAATCTGGAAACTTTACAAAAAAAATAAGAACTGAAATGACAAATTCAGAAAAGACAATTTACACTCAAACACACTTAGATTAACACTACCAAGGACAGAAGGAGGAAGAGCTATAACAGACATTAAAAAAAAATCACTCAACAGTCTGGTAAGATTTCTAAAGTATATATTTTCATCAAAAATACAGGATTCAGCACTCCATGCGAGTATATACAATTCTGATAAGAAATACAGACCAGAAAACTTAAATGAGAGGCTAACTCAGAAAAATGAATCATCACTATGGAAGAAAACATTAACCAGTGGAATGAGTATGACCCTCCATGGGAGACATCCCAATGATCTGAGCAGACTAGCTGGTGACAGGGAAGCATCGAGCACCTGACTGCGAGTTGGAGACCTCTTCACAGAAATAGGGGTTTCTTGGGGAAATACAGAACAAGGTAGTTAACATTTTAAAATATCAAAATTACATTAAAGACAAACAAACCAGGCAATAAATGCAGAAAATGCCAAGGGAAACCAGACACAGTCCAAAACATTCTGGGATCCTGCAGGAATTTAACTCAATCTGATTACTTATATAGGTACAATCAAGTGACAAATATCATTCACCAAAATCTTGCTTTAAAATACAAACTTATGAATGACCACCGTAACATCATAAAGGCACAATAAATTCAAGCCTTATCCAGATTTAGAGTAAAAATCTTACAAAGTATATGATAATCAATACATAACCACTAATAGGACAATCCGTAATAACCATCCGGATATAATATTACAGGATAAACAAGCAGGAACAACTCCCTCAATAGATAAAAACATTCCCCACACACACATGTTCCTCAACCAGAGGAGCACCTCACAACAGGCAGTGTTTGTGTCATCAGTCAGACAAACAAATTATTTTCCCTGTCAATCAGCTTCCAAATGTTGCTACTCTGACATATGTTGCCACGCCCCGCTGCTGATACCCTTCTCCTCATTATACATTCTTACCCCGACCATCGTCCAGAGCCCCAAACTCTGCCCTGTGCCCACCTCTGGTTTCTGACTCTTCTCCGTTGAACATCCAACTGATGGTTTTCCATTCTGTTTTCAGTCTTTAGAGGACAGTGGTGTTTTCTAACAACCCTTTAGAAGCAGAAAAAATGACCCATAATGTGAAAAAGAGTCATGATTAAGAAGGTTAACTCCCAATGTCATTCTCCCTCAGCCCAGAGATTGGAGGGGCAAAGAATATCTCAGACAGAACTGCAGTCAGCTCGACTTCTTCAGTCTGCAGAGAATTCAGGGGAAACCTCTTAATTCACAGAGTGGTGACTGTTTGGAAGCCATCACCACAGGGAGAGCGAGAGGGGAACAACAGGGGAGGATTTAAAAGGACTGTCATGGAACTGAATCACTGGCAGGGTCCAGATGGCCTGAGTTGACTCTCTTCTGTACACTAGTTGTGTTGTAAATTCACTAAGTACTGGAGACAGAGTTTAAAATAGAACTGAATTATTTGTCTAGGATCCAGAATATTAAACTCCTGTCCCGTTAAAGGTGAATGTGCAGCAGAAGAAACTCCTCCCATGCCCAGTGACCAGGGTGCAGAACTGGGTGTGGTGAGCAGCAGCAATAATTGCAGAGTTCAGCACCGACAGTCACTGCTGAAATTGCATTGAGAAACAATGATGGACAAATACCAGCATGAAGCTTATTGAAACTTTCTCCCCAGTGTGAACCCGGTAGTGTGACACAAGTGTAACATGCTGTAGGTTTCACTGCTAACATAATAGCCTCTCTGTAATATTTCACTGCTGAGGTAATGGTTTCTCTGCAGCAGCAATGTTTGGGTTACGACTAGAGATAACAGGGTTTTGGAGTGTGGGTGATCCAATGAGAGAAACGTTCTTTCTTGTGAGTCTGGAAGAGAGATTTTCGTGGTCTTTTGCCGGGGAGAGATGAGAAGACGCGAATGGAGAGAGTGGGCCCTTTTTCTTATTTCTTCACGAACCATATAGTCAAAGTAAGAATTATAAAGCACAATCCTTTAATCACAGATTGCGTACTGTTTGTTATTTCAGGGTACTGATTTGTAACAGGGGACACATCGTGCAGTATCCACCCAAACAAGATTTCTCAAGTTCTTCTGGGCTGGGGGGCTATCACCCCCTATATTATACTGCTAGCCAAAACAAGAGTTACATAAGGTCAGATGACTGAGTGAATCACTTCCCACGTTCACAGCAGATGAATGGCCTCTCCCCAATGTGAACTCGCTCATGTAACTTCAGTTGAGATGAATGAGTGAATCCTTTCCCACAGACAGAGCAGGTGAACAGTCATTTCCCTGTGTGGGCTGACTGGTGTTTCTGTAGGCGATATGATGAAGTGAATCCCTTCTCACAAACTGAGCACGTGAATGGCCACTCTCCGGTGTGAACTGACTGGTGTCTCAGTAGGTGATATGAGGAAGTGAATCCCTTTCCACAGTCTGAGCAGGCAAATGGCCTCTCTCCATTGTGAACTCTCTGATGTACCTTCAGTTGGGATGACAAAATGAAGCCCTTCCCACAGTCTGAGCAGGTATAAGGCCTCTCCCCAGTGTGAACTCGCTGATGTATCTTCAGTAGAGATGACCGATTGAATCCCTTCCCACAGTCTGAGCAGGTGAACCGCCACTTCCCAGTGTGAACTGACTGGTGTCTCTGTAGGGAGGATGATTCAGTGAATCCCTTCCCACACTCTGAGCAGGTGAATGGCCACGCCCCAGTGTGAACTCGCTGATGTACCTTCAGTTGAGATGACTGAGTGAATCCCTTCCCACAGTCTGAGCAGGTGAATGGCCACTCTCCAGTGTGAACTGACTGGTGTCTCAGTAGATGAGATGACTGAGTGAATCCCTTCCCACAGTCCGAGCAGGTGAACGGCCACTCCCCAGTGCAAACTCGCTGGTGAGCCATTAGGTCAGATGACTGAGTGAATCCTTCCCCACAATTTCAGCAGATGACCAGTCTCTGCCCAGTGTGAAATGACTGGTGTGTCCACAGGTGGGAAGAGTGACTGAATCCCTTCTCACCCACAGAACAGGTGAATGGCCTTGTCCCAGTGTGAACTTGCTGATGTACCTTCATGAATTGACCTTGAATCCCCACAGTCTGAAAAGGTGAATGGCCTCACCCCTGTGTAAACTGACAGGCATGCCAGTTAGTCAGATGATTGAGTGAATCCCTCACATCAGTCTGAGCAGGAAGGAAGGTCGAGTGAATCCCTTGCTCCACTTCTTAAATATCTGGACAGAGACAGCAAAACTGGTGTGTTGTGTTTGAGATTCCTGTAGATATATTCCTTGTCGTTTTTAACCTGAAAAAAGATTTATAAAATCCAACAATGAGTGGAGGACAACACTTAAGAAGAGATCACTCGAGTTGTCAAGGTGTGATCTGGCATCACACTGTTACAGTGAAGTTCAACACAAGTTGGAGAGAGAAATCATCTTCTAACTGGGCACAGTACTGGTATCTGGAATGACCATTAAACTCTCTGAAGCTCTTCCTGTCTCTATAAGAATCGGGCATTTCTGCATCTCCAATCTGTGACTTGGCTCAGTTTAACACTCTCCATTGGTATTATTCCCTGTTCCCACTGAGCTGCATGGGTGCCTGGCCCCACACTAACTGAAACACTGTCAGACAAATAGCCTTTGTTGACGTGCAGCTGGGATTTTCTATTATCTACTGTCAATGTGAAGTGCCACAGTTTTAAAGCCATGTAAACATTTCCTGACCAGATGAATGGTTGGTCCACACAGCTGTTAAAAGGAATTACATTAATATTAGTACTATTTCATGTCACAGAGTCATAGAAAAGTACAACATAGAAACAGGCCCTTTGGGCCTTCTAGTTTGTGCTGAACTATTTAAACAGCCTACACCCACACCCATACCATCCAGGTACTTATACAAACCTCCTAAATGCTGAAATTGAGCTTGCATGCAACAGTTGGACTGTCTGCTCATTCCACACCTGGATGACCATCTGTGTGAAGAAGTTTTCCCCCATTTTCCCCTTAATGTTTCACCTTTCACCCTTAACCCATGACCCTGGTTGTAGTCCCAACCAATCTCAGCGGAAAAAGCCAGCTTGCATTTACTCCATCTATAACTCTCATAACTTTTTCACACCTCCATCAAATCTCCCCTCAATCTCTACATTCCAAGGAATAAAGCCCAGACCCGTTCAATCTCTCCTTATAACCCAAGACCTCCAGACCTGGCAAAATCCTTGTGAATTTCTTCTGAACTCTTTCAAACTCTTTTACATCTTTTCTGTAGGTTGGTGACCAAAACTGCACACAATACTCCAAATTATGCCTCACCAATATCTTGTACAATGTCAACATAATATCCATCTCCTCTACTTACCACTTTTGTTTATGAAAGCCAATGTGCCAAAATCTTTATTTCCATCCTGTTGAACTGTGCCACCAGTTTCAGTGAAATATAGACCTGTATTCCCATGTCCCTTGCTTCTACAACATTCCTCAGTGCCCTACCAGTCACGGTGTAAGAACTACCCTGGCAGCTCCTACCAAAGCACAACACCTCACACTTGTCTGCATTAAATTCCATTTTCCATTTCTCAAACCATTTTTTTCCAGCAGTCCAGATCGCACTGCAAGCCATGATAGTCTTCCTCACTGTCTACTGCACCAGCAGTCCTGGTGTCATCCTCAAATTTGCTGATCTAGTTAACCACACTATCATCCAGGTTACTGATATAGATGACAAACAACAACAGATCCAGCACTGATCCATGTGGCGCTCCACTAGTCACAGGTTTTCAGTCAGAAAGGCAACTATCTGCTACAACACTCTGGTGAGGAAGTTTTAAGGGTATTGGGGGATGTAAGAAATGATTCTTGGAGTCTTGTAAATAACAGGTTAAAACTAAGTCCAAACTTATGTGTGCTTTGTTCCAGATAGTGTGCAAATTTCTGTTCTGTCTTTCACTGAGGAATCTGCTTGCAGCTTGTTTAGATTAACGACTCACAGATGTCTCTTGGGAATGTTATGTAGAGCTGAGTTCTCATGAGACACGAATTGAACTAAATTCATTCCTTTGTCTAACAAAAGAGAATAACTAATAAGGATTGGACAGAACATTCATTTGTATTTAAAACCCTGATTTAGTGGTCTCTCTTATCTAAGAAATTAAGTTTTGCTCCGACAGCCTTGGTGGGAGTACCAGTTGAACTAAAGTGCTCTTTGTTTCGCTAGTTCTGTAACTGTAACGTTTCTGCATGTTAGACAGAGATTCATCATGAGCCGCCAGAGGGAGAGGAGTTGTGTGTCTCTGATGCTTGGCCCCGAGCTTCTCGCCGGCTGAGTTCGAACAAATAAACTGGTGAAAAGGATAAAGTAAAGAACTGTTTGTAGTGTTGCTATTCATCTAGCAAATTTAAGTTTACACCATAAAAAAGTATCCCATCCGGACACTTCACACCTTTGTACGGCTACTTTCTTCTTTTGACTTCAAGAAATAGAAGAGAACTGTGGACACATCATGGACACAAGTCTCCCCTCCATGGACTCTCTCTATACCTCCTGCAGCCTCTCCTCCATGGACTCTCTCTACACTTCCTGCAGCCTCCCCTCCATGGACTCTCTCTATACCTCCTGCAGCCTCAGTAAATCAGGCAACATAGTTAAAGATTCCCAAGCCTAGGGACATTTTCCATTCTGCTGTTATAAGCAAACTGAAAATTCCTCAGCATTGTTAGATGGACTCTTGATTTCATAATGTAACTCGATGTGACCTTGCACCATATGTCTACCTGCAGTGGATTTTCTCTGTAACCATAATGCTTTGTTACACTCTGTTAATGAATTACCATAACCTACTGTTGTAATGTGTTGATCTGAGAGGATGGTATGCAGGACAAAATTTTCATTAAACCTTGGTACATGACAATAATAAACAATTCCCTACTTTAATTGTGTGGAAATATTAGACAGACTGAGCTTCTCCTCTGGAACTTCCAGAGGGAGATTTAACTGAAGTGTACAAATGTTTCAGAAGCCCAGAAAAACAGAAAAGGCTTCCTTCTTGTATTAATAGGGTTATATACCTCGAAACATTGGCTGCACTTGGGCAATTTGTATCAGTGGAATAGAGTCAATGAAAAAAAAAGTGCCCACCCACAATGAGAGAACGTGACAGATCTGGATCTCACTCCCTTGTCTGAATGGAAGAAAGATTAAACTGCACAACCACGAGAAACAAATCTGCACACATGAAGTCAGACCCCAGTGTAGCAAAACCATGCATGACATCAGGCATGTGGAGGGGGAGGGAAGGAGAGGGGATAAGATTTTTGGTTCCATGGCTCTCTTCCAGGGAAGGTGGGACCTGTACAGAAGGGACCACAACAAGAGAGAAGGTTCTTTGGAAACTGAAGATCTGAAGGCAGGTAAGTCACTTGGACCAGATGGTTTGCACCCACTGTTCTGAAAGAGGTAGCCGGAGAGATTGTGGAGGCATTAGTAATGATCCTTCAAGAACCACTAAATTCAGGAATGGTTCTGAAAGACTGGAAAGTTGCAAATGTCACTCCACTCTTCAAGAACGGAGAGAGGTAATGAAAGGAAACTATACACCACTCAGTCTGACAGTGGTTTGAACGGTGTTGGGGACGATTGGTAAGGATGTGAATTCAGGGTACTTGAAGGCACAAGATAAAATAGGCCAGAGTCAGCATTGTTTCCTCAAGGGAAAATCTTGTCTGATAAATTTGTTGGAATGCTTTGAAGAAATAATAAGCAGGGTAGACAAAGGAGAATTGGTTGATGTTGTGTGCTTGGATTTTCAGGCCTTTGACAAGGTGCCACATGTGAGGCTCTTTAACGAGCTCTGAGCCTATGTTATTACAGGAAAAAGATTGTGGCTGATTGGCAGGAGGAATCGAGTGGGAATAGAGACAGCCTTTTCTGGCTGGCTACTGGTTTCTAGTGGAGTTCCACAGGGATCTATGTTGGGAACGATTCTTTTCATGTTATATGCCAATGATTTGGATGATGGAATTGATGGCTTTGTTGCAAAGTTTGCAGGAGATGTAAAAATAGGTGGAGGGGCAGGTCGTTTTGGGGAAGTAGGGACGCTACAGAAAGATCAGGAAAATGGGCAAGGAAATGGCAGATGGAATACTGTGTCGGGAAGTGCATGATTATACACTTTGCTAGAAGAAATGAAAGGGTTGGCTATTCTCTAAATGGAGAGAATGTACAAAAAAAATCTGAGGTGCAAATGGACTTGGGAGCCATTATTCAGGATTCCCTAAAGGTTAATTTGTGCATTCAGTCTTTAGTGAGGAAGGCAAATATGATGTTTGCATTCAGTTCAAGAATATAAAATATAAATACAAAACTAAATATAAAAGTGAGGATGTAATGTTGAGACTTCACAAAGCTCCTGGATTATTCTCAGCAGTTTTGAGCCCCTTATCTCAGCAAGGATGTACTAACACTGGAGAGAGTTCAAAGGAGGTTTACGAAAACGAGTGCAGAATTGAATGGCTTGTCATATGAGAATATTTGATGGCTCCGGACCTGTATTCAGAGGAATGAAGGATGATTTCTTTGAATCCTATCAAATGGTGAATGGCCTTGATGGAGTGGATGTGGAGAGGATGTTTCCTGTGTTGGGAGAGTCCAGGACCAGAGGACACAACCTCAGCTTAAAGGGGATAGGTGGGCATTCTTTTAGAAAGGATATGGGGGGAATTTCTTCAGCCAGAGTGTGGTGAATCTATGGAATTCTTTGTCATGAGATGCTGTGAATGCCAAGTACTTATGGATATCAAAGGCAGAGGTTCCTAGATTCTTGATTGATGATGGTTTATGGGGAGAAGGAAGGAGACTGGGAATGAGGAAAATTGGAACAGGCATGATTAAGTGGCAGAACAGGAGCAAAGGGCCAAATGGCCTAATTTTGCTCCTATGTTTTATGGTTTTATGTGGGGGCATCAGAATGACATCACATATGGGTGAAAGTTTGTACTGAAAAGCTGTTTAATGGATTTTTTTAATGATTTCAGGGAGTGAGCGAAGGAAACCTAATGGGTTTCATCAATGAACCAACATTGTGTGATTTAAAGTCCCCTGCAAGATACCCTGCTCTGCCATGTTGTCCGTAGAGTGGGCAGTGTGGTACTTGTCTCGAGTTGGGTCACAAAACTCCAATGTTTCTGAGGAGGACTTCCCAGAGTGATCTGGTCTGGGGTGGTTCAGTCAGTGCAGTGTCTCGTTGTTTTGTATTTTCAGAAACAACAGTTTTACTAATATACACTGGAATTGCCAGCAGGGTAAAGACAGGTTCATATCAGTTAACTGAAGACCTCTCGTCCCTGTGGTCCTTGTCTCCCAGCAATCTAAACACCCCAACAGTGTAGGTACCCGTTCATCTAAAAGTGAGTGAATCATTCCGATAGTTGATCACTGAGAGGAATTATATTTGTTGGGAACAGCTAGACGATAGGAAGCAGATGATGATGATAGGAAGCTGTTTATTGGAGTTGAGGCTCTGTGCCTCGTGGAGTTCTCCAGAGTTTGGGTAGTGAGTTTGCAGCAAGTAATTTCAAAGAATTACCTCTTTTTGCAAGATAGTAAATATAAGCACCCATCTTTCCCTCTCCACACTTAGAACCGGCCAAAAGCTACTTCAGAAGATGCAAGTTCTTCAAATGAGCAAACACTGAGAGAATGTGCGTGAGTTTAAAGAGCTGGGATACTGACAGAATATTACCAGACCTGGAGTGATTGCAACTGGGTCTGACAGAGGCATAACTGATATTTCTGGGCACATTCATTCTCACCTCAATTATTCCCTACCTTACTTTGTACAGATATGTAATGTCTAAAGGATCAGTGTCTGAGTAAATGAGACCCACCAAACTTTCTCCTGGTGAATCAATGGAAACCCTGAGTCAGATGGGTTCTCTCCAGTTTGTGCTCTCAGTCCTCGGGCTGGTTCACTTGCTGCTGTTCCCTCGTCTTCAGTCGTGGTTCACTTCCAGTTGTGGGTTTTTCTTCCAATAAAACTCTCACCGCAGGTTTAACTTTAACATGAAAGATAATGAAGCATGTCAACAATACAAAGGAGAACAAAATATTTCTGCTCACTGAAATCTAAACATTGAAGACAAATATAATGATCTCAGTGAACAAATCTGTAATTGTCCCTGACAAGTCACAAGACTTGATTTGGGATAGGAAGGACTCATCGTTCAGTCATGGTAAGATATGAGATGGAGGAACAGAATTAGGTGATTCGATCCATCGAATCTGCTCCAGCACTCAACCATGGCTGAGATTTATTCCAACACCATATTCCTGCCTTCCTCCTGTAACCCTGAAGCTACTTAGCAATCATGAATATATTAATCTCTGTCCTAAATATACACAAATGGCAGCCTCAACCACACTCAGTGGCAACAAATTCCACGCATCAGCCATCTTTTGGCTGAAGAAATTTTCCTCATCTCAGTTTCTTTATTCTGAGACTGTGCTGTCAAATCAGACTCTCTGTGTAATGGAAACGTCCTCTCCATGTCCACTGTATCCAGGCTTTTCAGCATTCAGTCAGTTTACTTAACCACACACCTGCTTTCACCACCCCGTTAAATGCTCCTCATTCATAAAGCTGATCATTTCTGAGATTATTCATGTGAACCTTGTTAGCAACAACTACACTGAACACATTTTCAAGTATAATAGACAATCAGGAAATGTAAACCATTCCAGGGTGAATGTAAAAAAAAGAAACTGGAATCACCAGAATCGCCCAACAGGTAAGGAACTGCTGTGGGGAGAGCATCAAATTTAACGATTCAGGTTCACAATCTTCTGTCAGAATGGATTCACAATTTTCCATTTTTAGTGCAGACCACCAGCAACGTGAGTTCCTATTTGATTTCCACTGCCTGACAGACAGGTGACAGTGAGGAGGAATTTCCATACACAGTTTGAACACTGAACCCCCAGGTCTATTTCTACTGGTGTAAACACAGAACAGCCCATTTGATCACAGCCTCTCCTTGTGAGGGATGGAATACAAACTCATTCGCTCCTCAGATTAACAGCCATTTCTTCCAAAGGAACTCCAGATATGAATATTTGATCCCAGACCAGAAATATTCGCTCAACACCTCATAAACCCGGGTCCATTTTACTTGGATCTAAAACTGCGATATCCCAGGATCCAACCTCACAGAGCCACACAGCTGGACGTGCCACTTACCCACACCGAGAGTCTCACACATCGTCCCCACCTCTCAGACTGGGTGGTGCAGTCAGGGATTCCCCCACAACCAATGTCCAGCTGCTTGAAATTTCTGCTTCATTGCAGAAGGACGACCACCCAGCCCCATCTGTAGAAGCAGTGACCAAAGTCAAAGCCAAAACACCAATAGTTCCATATCCCTGGAATGCCAATCACAGGATTATAGCCCAAGCACCAACTCTCCCAGTACTCTTTGCTGCCAGTAAAATGCTGCGGTGTGTCAGCCAGTCACAGTTCACAACTAGCACCTCCACACCAATGTACAACAGAACTGGAACCTGATGACCCTCTGGCATTCCAGCTCACAAAAACTGATTCCAGAAATAACTCAGCGAGGCCAAAGCTGTAAAAGAACACATTGCAATGAAGACAAGTGTTAGAAGAAAGATTGCTGATATATATTATTGAAGAGGTGTAATGCAGGGTGGACCAAGGTTGACCCAGATGGTTGATATACATCACTAAAGCTGGGGGGGAGAGAGACTGGACAGAGGTTGAACAAGATGGGCAGGGAATGAGCAAATGGAACCAGGTGGAGAAGAGTTCAAGGAGGATCAGTGATGGTTCTCCAGCAATACATAGATACAGAATTAATAGTACACACTACCGTATAAAAGATCTTAAAATGACAAAGTTAGAACAAACAATAAGAACTTTGGCATTTACAATTTGACCCTCACCAAATTTTTATCAGCACACCATAGAAAGTTTCCCATCTGGGCACTTCAACCCCTTGCATGGTAACTACTCTGCCCGTGACTGTAAGGAACTGCAGAGACCTTTGGATACAGATCAGCACATCACAGAAACCATTCTCCCCCCTAGACTTCCCAGTCCCTCGGTAAGCAGGCAGTGAAATCAAACATCCCCTCAACCTGGGACGTCCTCCCTCACCCACTCCAATCAAGGAGAAGACACAACAGCCATAATGCTCAAGGACTGACGCGAGGAGCCTCAGGAAGCGAGGCGAGTTGGGGGAAGTTAACGGGACTCAGTGGCCAACATCAGATTCCCCAACACAATATGGATGAAGCATCACCACACATCCCGGGAGGGTAAAACATACCACGTGATAGTGCGTCGCAAAGCGGAGGGCGGGGCAAATCTGCTGGAAGCAGCCTCACATGACCTGTTGGCGGGACTGCTATTTCAATTCTGCGGAAATATACAGCCTGGGCTCCTGGTTTGAATCGTTCAATGCAGATTAAGTGAAGTCTACACATTTTTGACGAGCCCAGATAACTGGGTACTAAATGAGCAATCGGCCCTCAGTTCCGGGCTCACGGCCAACATCGGATCTTCCCGCTCAGGATCTATACTCACCAATGGGAAAGTGATATCTTCGGCCCGCAAACAGTGATCCCGACGCCCGGGTCCCCAAGCGAGGAAGCGAGGACACTTTCCCGAAATCACAGACGATCCGCTTCAGCACTGGAGGAGAAAGGTAAACACCGCTCACTCGGAGACTGTGAGCATGCGCGAAGTGATTATTGCATCATCCGAGGGTGGGGCCTCGGAAACAGACGCGCAGATGCTGCCCATCTGCGGTTAAATGGGAGGGGCGAACGGGGTCACGTGACGCGCGTGTGTGTGTGTGTGTGTGTGTGTGTGTGTGTGTGTGTGTGTGTGTGTGTGTGTGTCTCTCTAACTCTCTCTCTCTCTTCCCCACCCCCCAGCCCAGGCAGAGCATTCCAGCTACCCACCACTCTGTGGAAATAAACAAACTTGCCCCTCACATCTCCTCTCACCTTGAATATATTAGACATTTCAATCCCCTGGAAAATTATATCATCTGTCCACTCTATCTATTCCTCTCGTAATCTTATAAACGTTCATCCAGTCTCACCCCAGCCTGCGCCGCTCTGTACAAAACAAAATAAGTGTGTCCAACCTCTCGTTATAGCTCATGCCCTCTAATCCAGGCAGTATCCTGGTAAACCTCCTCTGCGCCCTCTCCAAAGCCCCGACATCCTTCCGAGATTGGGGGCGACCAGAACTGTATGAAACACTCCAGATGTGGTCTAACTAGTTTTATAAAGCTGTGTTACAAACTGTAACGTTTTAGAAACGAACCAGCAGCAATAGAGATCACACTAGAGTCTGGTTTTGATGTTAAAATCGTTATCTTTATTAATACCTACTTATTACATAGTAACTTAACCGTATAAAGGAAAGTTAACAGTGTTATGTGTATATATGTGTAAATATAACTCTCAAACTATCGAGCCTGAGGGAACAAAGCTTAGAGTCTTGAGACGGTGAAGTAGGAAAGTTCAGTAATCCACGGAATAAATGATGGGAGAGAGATATTTGTAATCCAGGGTGAAACGTAGAGAAAAGGCCGTTACACCAAAATAACCGTCGTCGAAGTTCTTATTCGTTGAATCCGTCCACATACAAGTTATCAGCGAAAGTGACCTGTCACAGGAATACGGTTTTCCAGGGGTTACCACACAACATACCCAGTCAAGGGTTAACACTAGCGGTCCCCCAAGATATTCCAAAATCCACTCCTGTGGATATTATGAAGTGATAGCCACACACATTCGTTGTGGTTCCGTTTACCGATGATCAACCCACTCTTGTGGGCATAGGAGAGTTCCAAGCCTCAGCTGCGACAGACTGAAGCTATCAGCTTTTCCAGTCTCTCTCTCTCTCTCTTTAGACTGGCCGACTGCCTGTCTGCAGACCGCTCTCTCTCTCTTATGGTTAAATCCACAGTTAGCGCCGTCAGCCTGTGTCTGACGTCATAGTCCCGCCTCCTCACTCCGGCGCTCTTAAAGACACAGTCACAGTCCGACCGCAGGCTCGCAACAGCCGCAACACAACTTCCCGACTTTTCAACTCAGTGCTTCAACTAATAAAGACAACTACGTCATTTGCCTTCTTAACCACCCGATCAATCTGTGCAGTCTCTTTCAGGGAGCGATGCACCTGGAGTCTAAGATCCCTCTGATCATCAACACTGTTCAGGGTTTCGCATTTCACAGTGTACTGTCTCATACATTCGACCGACCGAGCTGCCAAGATGATCATCACTAATCAAATCTCACTGAGATTTCTCAGATCCTGTTGAATTTATTGCCAAGTGCACAAGTACGGGAAGGTACAGGTACAGAGAAACACTGACTTGTGGCAGCATCACAGGCAAGTACATTCAGATAACACACAGAACACAAATTATACGATTCTCTGTCCGTCACAATCTATAAATATGTTTTATGTCATTAACAGTATATAAAATACATTGTGTCAGGATAAATATTAAAATGTGAATTTTGTGTCAATAACAAACTTGGAAATGTTGAATTTGGTCCCTGTTTCCATTCCTCCTGTAGTCCACAATCAGCTCCTTTGTTTTTGTCACCATGAGGGAGAGGTTGTGTTCTTCACACCACTGTGTTGGGGTGATGACTTCTTCTCTGTAGGCTGCTTCGTTATTATTTGAGATTAGTCCAATCAGTGTAGTGTCGTCAGCAAATGTAATTAGCAGATTGGAGCTGTGGGTGGCGACACAGTCATGGGAATACAGGGAGTAAAAGAGGGGGCCAAGGAGACAGCCTTGTGCGGTATGAGTGCTGAGGGTCAGAGAGACAGAGGTGAGGGAGTCCACTCTTACCACCTGCCGGCGATCTGACAGGAAGTCCAGGATCCAGTGACACAAGGCAGGGTGAAGGCCGAGGTCTCTGAGCTTCTTGTCGATACTTCACGCCTTCGTATGGCTACCGCTCTGCCCATGACTGCAAGGAACTGCAGAGAACTTTGGAGAGCAGAGAACATCAGAGAAACAAGCCTCCCCTCCATGGACTCTTCCTACACTTCCCCTGCATCGGAAAAGCAGGCCGTGTACTCAAAGATCCTCACAACCTGGACATTCTTGCTGCATTCCTCCCCATTTTAATTGTGTGGAAATATTAGACAGACTGAGCTTCTGCTTTGGAACCTCAGAAGGAAACTTAACTGAACTATTGTCATTTCTGAGGAATGCAGGTAAATAGAAAAGGCTTCAATCTCACATTACGATCTGCGGTAACTGGGATCAGGTGACCGGTGGTGGTTCTCCCATATCAATATCAGAATCAGGTTTAATAGCACCGGCATATGTCATGACATTCGTTATCTCTGCGGCAGCAGTAGAACCTGATTCATAACAATAGATTTTAATAACGATGAATTACAATAATGTACATATTAAATAGGTAAATTACGTAAGTGGTGCAAAACAAAAATAAAAAAAAATGTAATAAACTCTTTTAATTGTGTGGAAATTCTGGAGCAAAGCTTAACTAAACTGTACAAGTTTATGAGAAGCTCAGAAAAATAGGAAAGGCTAAATTCTCACATGAATGCTCTGTGTTAAATGTTTAACCATCACGGTGACTGAAGGCAGCTGTAGGTTCATGAGGGACTGTTACTGTCGGATTCTGCAGTTCTTGCGGCTGCTCATCGCACCCAGGACTGAACCCTGGTCACTTGAGCATTGGAGGAGTCTGTTCTGCTGATGTTAGTCTTAAACTGGACTGATGTTTAATATTGTGGATCTGTGAAAGATCAATCAGTTCTGTATCAAATCTCGTGTCTCAGGTACTTCCTGTCTCTACCACACTCACAATGTACACTAGAGAGGCCAGTCGGCCCATCTGGTCCCTGCCCATGTTTCTGTTCCATATCAGTATATCAAAATCTATCCCTGCCGTTCCCCTCTCACTCTCCCTGTGATGACAGGTTGCAACTAGTCACCAGTCCGTGGGATAGGAGATTTCCCTTGAATTTCAGAGAATCATAGAAATCTACAGCTCATTACAGACCCTTTGGCTCAAAATGATGTGACAACCATGTAACTTACTCTAGAACCTGCCTAGAATTACCCTACCGCATAGCCCTCTATTTTCCTAAACTCCATGTACCTATCTAAGAGTCTCTTAAAAGACCCGATTGTATCCGCCTCTATCATCGTCGCAGGCAGTGCATTCCACACACACACACACTTTGTTTAAAAAACGTAGCTCTGACATCTCCTCTGTACCTACCTCCAAGCACCTTAAGCCTATGCCCCCTCGTGTTAGCCGTTTCAGCCCTGGGAAGAAGCCTCTGGCTATCGACACGACCAATGCCTCCCATCATCCTACACACCTGCATGAATTTCCTGCATGCTTCTGTCCAGGCTGAATAACGCGATGAGCTCACTGTGGTTTTAACGTTCTTCGGGGCTCTGGACTAAGGTGGTTAAGCTCCTTCTTCCCTGATCTTTTCAATGTTTTGTGTCATTTTCACTCATTTCAAAGGTCTGTGCCTCAGACAGCTGGGTTGGTTGAATGAGCCTCTAAAGTCTGACAGCAGATGAGCGAGTGAATCTTCGATGGTGTAGAGTCAGAAACCAAAAAGTTAACAGCCTGAGTCAGGGCTTTGGGGCTCCAGGAAGAGATGGGAATTAAGAGTTTACAAGGACAAGGAGGAAGAGGAATCCAACCAGCAGAATATGGCTACAAATGAAAGATCAGAAACACTTTAAAACTGTTTGATTGAAAAAAAAGGTGGTTAATTTCAGCAAAGTACTGGAGGAAATCAACAGATCAGGCAGCAAATGTGGAGAGGAATAAATAGACAACGTTTAGGCCGAGCCCCTTCAGCATGCCCAGACTGTGTACTACTCTGCTTAGTTGCTGCCTGAACTGCAGAGTTCCTCCAGCATTTTGTGTGTGTTTGTTTACATTTCCAGCAACAGTAGAATCTCTTGTGTTTCATATCTGCATTTGTAACAAGGTTCTACTTTGGCATTAGACACGCGGAAAGCTTGTTGATATTAAGTGTATTGCTTATGGGAGCTGCTTTCTGCATTAAAAGAGCTGCCGAGTTTTCTACACAAAAAAAAAACTGAGGTATGGACATGGAACCGGTGCTTGCAGAAACTTTTAATGGCACTGTGATTACCCAGAAAGCTCTGCGAGAATTTTCGCCGTCGCTGAAGGGCCGATCGAATGCACAGGCTGTTCCCGAATATCGCGCATGCGCGCTGTACACAAAGGCCTTGAGGAATCTGCACCAAGTAAGAGATATTCCCCGGCTGCGGGTGGGGGTTTTCAACACCGAATTCGGGACAATTGCTGTGAGCTCCGGACACCGTGGGCCGTAATCCCGGGACAGTCCTGCTCTCTTCCCTCTGTCTCAGCCCCACGATCTGTACACGGGCCCCGGGGAGCTTCCGGCTGATGAGAGAATGGGAACCGATGGATCTCTCAGACAGAGCTGAGCTCCAGCTGTCTAAATGCAAGGATTAGGAACTCGGAGAAAGGGGACAAAATCTTTTACATCAGCTGTTGAGAAAATCACCTTCCTTCTCCCTCCAATCACAAACAAGAGAAAATCTGCAGATATTGAAAATCCAAGCAACACACACAAAATGCTGGAGCAACTCAGCATTAGTACACTTTTCCATAGATGCTGCCTGGCCTGCTGATTTCCTCCAGCATTTTGTGTGTGTTGCTTGTTCTACCTCCTCTTGTTCTGGACCTCTCCACACGTGGGAACATGTTTTGACCCATTCTCTCTGGGTACATAATGATATCAAACACCTTTGTCCTGAGCAACAAGTAGCTTTCAAATCACAAATGTGCCAGACTCCAATGAGACAGACTACTGCCCTTCTCTTCATATTCATTGGCCGTCAGTCACCTGGGCGAGGGTTCAGGGGAAATATTTATGTACAATACAGAAACTGGTATTACCTGTGTGTATTGCGGTGATGCAAAAGTTGCTGGAGAATTTGCAAGTGGGAGGAAGTGGAGTAATATTTGGAAATCTGACTTTTTAAAGCATCATTTAGCGAGCAAATCAGATATGGACGGTGTGCAAAAGGTCTGGCGAGAAAATCCTTCATAACCCTCTGCAGGCCTGCTATATAGGTTGTGTGAGAGTGCAGATGAACACGATCAAACCCAGAGGAGATCAAAGTTCTCATTTGCTAGCTGTTAAAATAAATACCTCTCTATTTAAAGTTCAGTGTGCACATGTTGTTGTCAATGGGTAAAAACTGCACAGGCAAGATTTTTTGGCACACCGGTCATTACAAATTAGATGGGACATTGGTGGGAAGGTGAGGAGACTTCCAGTGTCCTTGACACCCTCACCTGCTAGGTATGCATCCAGCTGCAGCTTGTAACCCCGCACGTTAGGGAGTTGGAGCTGGAAATGGTTGAATTCCAGATCATCCAGGAGTTGGTGAGGGTGATAGATATGACATGAAGAGAGGTGAATTCTCACCCACAGGAATCTGGGTGAGAGTCAGGAAGGCAAATGAGGTTAATTAGCCATTGCAGAGGTACTCTTGTTGCCATCCCACACAACAACACTTTAGAAACTGATGGGGGGGGGGATAACCTGGCAGGGGAGTGTCAAAGAGCTGATAGGGGATTTGTTAGCAGAGATCAAATATCCTAGTGGTAAGGCTTGCTAGTGCTAGTGTGTGGTGGGGGAGGGGGGATGGTGGTTAAACTAAATTTGCAGAGGGGATTGGAGTCAGAATGCCAGAACAGATAGTGGAGAGGGTGAATTGAAATGACATGCATCTTTAATTAACATGAGGAGTAGAAATCTTTACATTACTTCTCTATCTAAATGTGCAATGTGTAATTTCTAGTAATTTATAATAAATAGTACATAGGACAGTCATTAAAACATAGAAATACAATTGCATCAGTATGAATTAATCAGTCTGACGACCTGGTGGAATGAGCTGTCCCGGAGCCTGTCGGGCCTGGCTTTTATGCTGTGGTACCGTTTCCTGGATGGTAGCAGCTGGAACAGTTTGTGGTTGGGGTGACTCAGGTCCCCAATAATCCTTCGGGCTTTTTTACGCACCTGACTCTGTAAATGTCCTGAATAGTGGAAAGTTCACATCTACAGATGCGCTGGGCTGTCCGCACCACTCTCTGCAGAGTCCTGCGATTGAGGGAAGTACAGTTCCCATACCAGGCAGTGATGCAGCCAGTCAGGATGCTCTCAATTGTGCCCCGGTAGAAAGATCTTCCATACCAAACTTCATCAAGCATCTGAGGTGGAAGAGGCGCACAGCCACATGACACACAGCGGGTATGTACAGACTATGTGAGATCCTTGGTGATGTTTATGCCGAGGAACTTAAAGCTGTTCACCCTCTCAACCCCAGATCCATTGATGTCAATAGGGGTCAGCCTGTCTCCATTCCTCCTGTTGTCCACAATCAGTTCCTTTGTTTTTGTGACATTGAGGGAGAGGGTGCTTTCTTTACACCCAGACAGATGTTGTTCAGACAAAGTCAGCAATCAAATGGTTGAGCATGGTGTGATGAATGTGCTGAGCTGTGTATATCACAATGCAGGAAACGTCATAGGAAAGCCAGATGAGCTCAGGACAGGGAATCATGATATTGTAGCCATTACTGGGACTTGGTTGCACCCAACAGTCTGAGGGATTTAGAGGAACACATTTCTAGAGAGATTGCACCCCATGCCAAGAAACAAAGGTGGATTCAGTAAGTGATTATAACTTTCCATATGTTGACTGGGACTCCCATACTTAAAAGGACTAGATGGGGTAGAGTTTGTCAAATGTGCCCCTAATTAGGGCTGGTGACAGAAATTAGTGATTATAATGCTATTAGATCTAAAGTAATTATGGAAAAAGAGAGGTCTAGACCATGAGTTGAGATTCTAAATTGGAGAAAGGTTAATTTTGATGGTATCAGAAAGGATCTAGAGGAACAGATTTGTCGAGAGATTGCAGAATATGCCAAGAAACAAATATTGATATAGTAAGCAATTTTAACTTTCCAAATATTGACTGGGTCTCCCATACTGTCAAAGGTCTAGCTGGGGTAGAGTTTGTCAATTGTGGCCTCAATCAGCAAGTAGAGTTCCCAATGTAAAAGTGTGCAATAAGCTGTTAGGAAATGATCCAGGGCTGGTGATGGAAATTAGTGTATGGAAACACTTTGTATCTAGTGATCATAATGCCATGAGATTTAAAGTAAATATGGAAAAAGAGAAGTCAGGACCACGGGTTGAGATTGTAAATTGGAGAAAGGTCAATTTTAATGGTATCAGAAAGGATCTGACAAGTGCGGTTTGTGACAGGCTGTTTTCTGGCAAAGGAGTACTTGGTAAGTGGGAATTCTTCAGAAGTGCAATCTTGAATGTGCAGAGTTTGTGTGTGCCTGCCAAATTAAAAGTTGAAAGGTCACTGGTGCAGGGGTCCCTGATTTTCAAGAGATATTGAGGCCCCGGATATTTTGTTCCTCTAAATGCCTCAGACTTTTGGGTGCAACCAAGAAACATTAATGGTTACAAATCATAATTCAATGTCCTGAGCATATCTCATTTTTTTTTTTTTAGTTGTCTTCTGTAAGTTTTAAAAATCTTTGCAATAGTTTTTGTTCTATTATTTGCCCTCTCTGGCTTTTATGTTGGCTTTGGCTTCTCATTTCAGCCATGGTTGTGTCCTCCTGCCTTTACAATGCTTCCATTTCTTTGGGATGTGTCTATCACTCAGCTCCCAAATTGCTCCCAGAATCTCCAGCCATTGCTGCTCTGTTGTTATTCCTACCAGTTTCCCCTGACAATCAAATGTGCCCAGCTTCTCTGTCATGGGGACATGGAGAAGTTCCATGAAACAGGCCATTCGGCCCATTTAGACAATGCCAAAAATACTTAAACTCTAATGCAATGTCCTACACTGGGACCACAGCCCTCCATACCCCTACCATCCAGGTACCTATCCAAACTTCCCTTAAATGGTGAAATCGAGCTGGCATGAATCACTTGTGCTGGCATCTCATTCCACACTATCACGAGCATTTCAGTGAAGAGTTTTTCCACATGTTCCCCTTGACTTTTCACCTTCCTCACTTACCCATGACCTCCAGTTGTTGTCCCACCCAACCTCAGTGGAAAAAGCCTGCTGCGTTTACCCTATCTCTACCTTCATAATTGTGTATACTTCCAACAAATCCTCAGAGCAATGTATAATTTCCTTGTTTATGTTTAGAGCGTTTTTTACGTGTAGAAGATGATGAGGGGCATTGATCATGTGGATAGCCAGAGGCTTTTTCCCAGTGCTGAAATGGCTAACGCGATGGGGCACAGTGTTAGGGTGCTTGAAAATATGTACTAATGGGATGTCAGGGGTAAGTTTTGCACACAGAGAGTAGTGGATGCATGGAATGCACGGCCAGCAGCAATGGTAGAGGCAGATACAATAGGGTCTTTTAAGAGACTCGGATAGGTACATGGAGCTTAGAAAAATAGAGGGCTATGATTTAGGGAAATTCCAGGCAGTTTCTAGAGTAGGTATGAGGATTGGCAGAACATTGTGGGCCGAGGGGCCTACAATATGTTGTAGATTTCTCATTCCTATGTTAAACAGCAAAACAACATTGGCTGTTCTCCAATCCTCTGGTACCTCCCCCTATCACTACGGAAGATTTAATCATCTCTGCTAGGGGCCTCAACAATTTCTGCACTTAACTCCCGTAGAGTCCGAGGGAGCACCTTGTCATGCCCTGGAGATTTATCCACCCTAATCTGCCTCATGATAGCAAACATCTCCTCTTTTAATCTGTACAGGGTCCATGATGTTAATGCCATTGCCCACACTTCCATAGACTCTGTGTCCATCTCCTGGGTAAATAGAGATGATCTTCCCCATCTGCATTGGTTCCAAACATGGATTACCATTCTGGTCTTCCAGAGGACCAACTTTGTCCCTTGCAATACTTTTACTCTTAATCTATCTCTCGAATCACTTAGGATTATCCTTCATCTTTCCTGTGAGGGCAACCTCATGCCTTCTTTCAGCCATCCTGATTTACTTCTTCTTTGTTCTCTTGCATTTATTCTTCATAAGAACCTACCCGCTATCCCTATTATGTAACTCCATTTTGTGCTCAATACCAATGTCTCAATATCTCTTGGAAACCAAGGTTCCCTATAGTTTCTATCTTTACCTTTTATTCTGACAAGCACATACCCGCTTTGTACTTACAAAATATTGCTTTGAAGGCCTCAATTTATGAAGCACACCTTTGCCATAAAGCAGCCTATCCCAGCCCACAGTTGCCAGATCCTAGTGTCATAATTCAGATCCATACCCTGAACACATCCACCTTTCCTACGATGCTCCTTGTATTGAAATATACAGGGCTCAGCATATTCACTGCACCATGCTCAACTTTTTCATTCCTGACTTTGTCTGAGGTCTGAACAACATCTGTTTCCACAACCCCTCCATTATCTGTTCTGTTATCCAGGCTCCTATTCCCCCTGCAACTTCAGTTTAAACACCACCCTACCCCCAACTCCCACCATACCACTCTGTCACCCCTTTGGCTTTCATCTCCCAGATCAATAAAAAGGAGGTGCATACCAGGTACAGGCAGATAGGAACAAATGGGGTACTTATGAAGTACAGGAAATTCACGTGAATACTTATGAAAGAAATAAAAGAAGGCATGAGGTTGCCCCAGCAGACAAGGTGAAGGAGAATCCTCAGGGATTCTGCAGATATGTTAAGAGTGAAAAGATTGCAAGGGAAAAAAATAATCCTCTGGAAGATCAGAATGGTAATCCATATAAGGAGACAAAATAGATGGGGCAGATTTTTTTTGCATCCGTATTTACACAGGAGATGGACACAGAGTCTATAGAAGTGAGGCAAAGCAGCATCGACTTCATGGACCCTGTACAGATTACAGAGGTGGAGGTGTTTGCTGTCTTAAGGCAAATTACCATGGATAAATCCCCAGGGTCTGATAAGTTGTTCCCTGAGACCCTGCGGAAGACAAGTGCAGAAATTGTCAGGGCCCAAGCACAAATATTTAAATCATCCTCAGTGTCAGGTGAGGTACCGGAGGACTGGGGGACAGCCAATGTTGTTCCACTGTTCAAGAAAGGCTCTAAAAATAAACTAAGAAATTGTATGGTGGTGAGCTTGACATCAGTAGAGGGAAAGTTATTGGAATGCATGTGCAGGAACCGGATATATAAGTATTTGGATAGATGTGGACTGATTAAAGATAGACAGCATGGCTTTGTGCACGGTAGGTCATGTCTAACAAATCTTATAGAATCTCTCGAGGAAGTTATCAGGAAAGTGGATGAAGACAAGGCAGTGGATGTTGTCTACATGGACTTTAGCAAGGCACTTGACAGAGTCTCATATGGGAGGTTGCTCAAGAAGGTTCAGTCACTCAGCATTCAAGATGATATAGTAAATTGGATGAGACACTGTCTTTGGGAGAAGCCACACTGTGGTAGCAGATGGTTGCCTCTCTGACCGGAGGCCTGTGACTAGTGGTGTGCAATAGGGATCAGTTGGATCTGTTGTTGTTTGTCATCTATATCAGTAATCTGCATGATAGTGTGGTTAACTGGATCAGCAAATTTGTGGATGACACCAAGATTGGTGGTGTAGTGGACAACGAGGAAGACTATCATGGCTTGCACTGCTATCTGGACCAGCTGAGAAAATGGTTTGAGAAATGGAAAATGGAATTTAATGCAGACAAGTGTGAGTAATTGCACTTTGGTATGATCTACCAAGGGAGGTCTTTCACAGTGACTGGTCGGGCACGGAGGAATGTTGTAGTAGAAAGGGACCTGTGAATACAAGTCCTTAATTCACTGAAAGTGGTATCACAGTTAGATAGGGACGGAAAGAAAGATTTCAGCCCATTGGCCTTCATGAACCAAAGTACTGACAACAATAGATGGATGTTATGTTGATTTATAGAAGACATCGGTGAGGCCGAATTTGGAGTATTGTGTGCTGTTTTGGTCACCTACCTGCAGGAAAGATGTAAAATTGAAAGAGTTCAGAGGAAATTCACAAGGATGTTGCCAGGTCTGGAGGACTTGGGTTATTGGGAAAGATTGAACAGGTCAGGACTTTATTGCTTGGAATGTAGAAGATTGAGGGGAGATTTGATTGTGATGGAGGGGCATAGATAGGGTAAATGCAAGCTGGCTTTCTCCACTGAGATTGGGTGGGACTACAACCAGAGGCCATGGGTTAAGGGTGAAAGGTGAAACATTAAGGGGAACATGAGGGGAAACTTCTTCACACAGATGGTTATCCAGGTGTGGAATGAGCAGCCAGCACAAGTGGTGCATGCGAGCATGATTTCAACATTTAAGAGGTTTGTATGGGTACCTGGATGGTAGAGGAATGGGAGTAGACAGTTTAAATTGTTCAACGCAAACTAGGTGGCCCAAAGGGTCTATGTTGTAACTTTCTATGACTATGACTGTGACAAGAACCTGAAATATTACAAAAAATCACTCTAAGTACTCTTAACAGCTGTGCGGACCAACCATTCATCTCGGCAGGAAGTTTTTATATGGCGTTAAAACTGTGGCGCTTTAAGTTAATAATACATAAAAGAAAATCCCAGCTGCACGTCTTGAAAGACTATTTGCATGATAATGTTTCAGTTACTGTGGGGCCAGGCACTCATGCAGCTCAGTAGGAACAGGGAATAATACCAATGGAGAGAGTCAAACTGAGCCAAGGCATGAATTGGAGATGGCAGAAATGCCCCATTCTTATAGAGACAGGAAGAGCGTCAGGGAATTGATGGTCATTCCAGATACCAGCATTGTGCCCAGACAGAAGATGATTTCTCTGTCCAACTTGGGTTCAACCTCACTGTAACAGTGTGATACCAGATCAAACCGTGGCAACTCAAGTAATCTCATCTGAAATGTTGTCCTGCACCCATTGATGGAATTTGTAAATCTTTTTACAGGTTAAAAATGAGAAGGAATTTGCTCCAGGATTCTCAAACGCGGCATGCCAGTTTTGCTGCCTCTGTCTAGGTATTTAAGAAGTTGAGCAAGGGATTCAAACAACCATCCTTCTTGCTCAGACTGCGGGGAGGGATTCACTCGGTCATTTGACCAACTGGCATGCCCAACATTTGACAGAGGGGAAAGACCGTTCACCTGCTCAGACAGTGGGAATGGATTCACTCGGTCATCTCAATTGAAGGTACATCAGCAGGTTCACACTGGGCAAGGCCATTCATCTGTTCTGTGTGTGAGAAAGGATTCAGTCGGTCTTCCCACCTGTGGACACACCAGTCAGTTCACACTGGGCAAAGGCTTGTCATATGCTGAATTTCTGGGAAAGAAATTCACTCAGTCATCTGACCTAGTGGCTCACCAGTGAGTTCACACCGGGGAGTGGATGTTCAGCTGCTCAGACTCTGGGAAGGGATTCACTTGGTCATCTAACATAATGGCTCACCAGCGAGTTCACACCAGGGAGCAGCCGTTCACCTGCTCGGACTGTGGGAAGGGATTCGCTTTGTCATTTAAGCAACTGACACACCAGTCAGTTCACACAGGAGAGAAGCCGTTCACCTGCTCAGTCTGTGGGAAGGGATTCACTCGGTCATACAACCTGCAGAGTCATCAGCGAGTTCACACAGGGGACAAGCCGTACACCTGCTCAGAATGTGGGAAGAGATTCACTCAGTCATTCTACCTACAGAGACACCTGCAAATTCACACTGGGGAGAAGCTGTTCACCTGCTCAGTCTGTGAGAAGAGATTCACTCACCCTTTCACCCTACAAAGACACCAGCGAGTTCACACTGGGGAGAAGCCATTTACCTGCTCAGTCTGTGAGAAGAGATTTACTCACTGTTTCACCCTACAAAGACACCAGCGAGTTCACATTGGGGAGAAGCCGTTCACCTGCTCAGTCTGTGGGAAGAGATTCACTGATTCATCCACCCTACAGAGTCATCAGCGAGTTCACACTGGGGAGAAGCCATTTACCTGCTCAGAATGTGGGAAGGGATTCACTCAGTTACACAACCTACAGAGTCATCAGCGAGTTCACACTGGGGAGAAGCCGTTCACATGCCCAGACTGTGGGAAGGGATTCACTCGGTCATCCCAACTATTGTCACACCGGTCAGTTCACACTGGAGAGAAGCCATTCTCCTGCTCAGAATGTGGGAAGGGATTCACTCAGTCATCCCAACTACTGGCACACCAGTCAGTTCACATTGGAGAAAGGCCATTCACCTGCTCAGTCTGTGGGAAGGGATTCACTCAGTCATCCCACCTACAGAGTCATCACCGAGTTCACACAGGGGAGAGGCCATTCACCTGCTCAGTCTGTGGGAAGAGATTCACTGCGTCATCCCAACTGAAGGTACATCAGCGGGTTCACACTGGGGAGAAGCCGTTCACCTGCTCAGTCTGTGGGAAGGGATTCTCTCAGTCATCCCAACTACAGACTCATCAGCGAGTTCACACTGGGGAGAGGCCATTCACCTGCTCAGTCTGTGGGAAGAGGTTCACTCAGTCATCCCAACTACAGAATCATCAGCGAGTTCACACTGGGGAGAAGCCGTTCACCTGCTCAGAATGTGGGAAACGATTCACTCAGTCATCCCAACTACTGGCACATCAGTCAGTTCACAGTGGGGAGTGGTCTTTCACCTGCTCAGAATGTGGGAAGGGATTCACTCAGTCATCCCAACTACTAGCACACCAGTCAGTTCACACTGGAGAGTGGCCACTCACCTGCTCAGACTGTGGGAAGGGATTCACTCGGTCATCCAACCTACTGGCACACCAGTCAGTTCACACAGGGGAGAGGCCATTCAGCTGCTCAGAATGTGGGAAAGGATTCACTCATTTATCCAAGCTACTGGCACACCAGTCAGTTCACACCAGGGACAGGCCATTCACGTGCTCGGTCTGTGAGAAGAGATTCACTCAGTCATCCTACCTACAGAGACATCTGCGAGTTCACACTGGGGAGAAGCCATTCAACTGCTCAGAATGTGGGAAGAGATTCACTCACTCTTCCACCCTACAGAGACATCAGCAGGTTCACACCGGGAAGAAGCCATTCACCTGCTCAGAATGTGGGAAAGGATTCACTCAGTCATCCCAACTACTGGCACACCAGTCAGTTCACAATGGGGAGTGGCCGTTGTTATGAATCCCTGGGTTTCCTTTGCTGTGGACTATCATCTTAAGAGAGAGAGAGAGAGAGATATTAAGGCGAATCAGTCTGACTTATGGCTTGTTTACATCGCTCGCAGCTTGTTTAGTTTTAACCAAGGACACAGACACTCAGAGTCAGACAGAGATGAAGGAGAAAAAAATGGAAGGATCGACGTAAGGGAACTGGTGGCCAAGGGTCACTGTTTAGAACTTTCCAATGCCCACAAGGGTGGGTTAATTATCGATTCAGCGAACGTTGAATGTGTGGTTGTCACCTCGTTTGATCCATAGGAGTGGATCGGATTTGGGGTATCCTGTGAAGACCACACCCTTGCCTAGGTGTGGTGTGGTAATTCACTTGAAGACGATACGCCTTGTGACAAGTCACTTTTGGAGATAATTCGTATGTCGATTTGGAACGATGACGGATAAAATCTACAGCGGCTGTTCTCCACTTTTACCACCATGAACCTGTGGAATTCGACATAATTGCCTTCTCTCGATATTTACCCTGGATTACAAATATCTCTCTCTCATCATCCATTCTGTGGATGAACAGAACTTTCATACTTTACCATCTCAAGACTCTTAAGCCTTGTTTCCCCAGAGCTCAATAGTTTGGGAGTTATATTTACACACATATATACACGTAACACTGTTAACTATTGTTATCTTGCTTAAGTTACTATATTATAAGTCAATACTAATAAAGATAGTGGTTTTCACCTTAAAACCAGACTCCAGGTGTAGTCTATTGTTGCTGGTTCATTTCTAAAGCGTTACAATTCGTAACAAAATTGGGGCCTGCATCCAGGATATGAACAAATTTGGTGGTGTATTGATTGATTAATTATCAGTTTCATTGGGGAAATCTGTTTAGATTTATTTGTGTGTGGAAAATCAGCAGCAATGGATGTTGATAGATTTCTGGAACCGCCAACATCTGAGGCATTAGAGGACGTCAGTAGCATTGAGTTGTTGAGTACTGCTAAAAGGTTCAAACTTGTTCCGGTGAAATCGACAATGAGGAGGGCACAGATGCAGAGGATAATAGCTGAGCATTATGTATCTGAGGGTGTGTTTAAACCGGAGGAGTTGGAGGTGTTTCATGAAAGTAAACCTAGTGAGCTTGAGCTCCCGTACAAGTTAGAAAAGTTAAAGATGGAGGCTGCGGAAAGGCAGAGGCAGTTTGAGGCTAGAGAAGCAGGAAAACAGAGGGAGGAAGCAGAAAGACAGAGGCTGTTTGAGCTGGAAAAGATAGAGAGATTGCTGCAAAGGGGTCTAGTGTTAGACTCTAGTGATAAGTTTGAGGCCAGTCAGGAAGTTAAATTGGTACAGTACCTCCATTTGACGAGGCAGAGGTTGATAAATACTTTCAGCATTTTGAGAGGGTTGCTCAGAGTTTAAAGTGGCTAAAAGAGGGTTGGCCTATTCTCTCACAAAGTGTAATTAAGGAGAAGGCTCAGCAACCCTATTCTGCTTTGACAGTTGATGAAGCAGCTGATTATGACATTGTGAATGAGGCTGTGCTCAGAGCTTACGAGTTGGTCCCAGAAGCATACAGGCAAAATTTAGACATTTGAGGAAATCTGTAAACCACACTTATATATAGAATTTGCTTATGAGAAGTTTGTGTGTCTTGACCGCTGGTGCACATCTAAAAATGTAAATGATGATTTTAACAGCTTGAAAGAGTTGGTTTTAATTGAAGAATTCAAAAGGTGCATCCCTGATGACATAAAGACATACTTAGATGAAAAGGATGCTGCCACTTTGCAGGAGTCTGCTAGATTAGCAGATGAGTTTTCTTTAACTCATAAGGTTAAATTTACCCTGAGTAAAAGCCTCCAAAACAGTATCAGGGATAACCAGGGTAAACTGGAAATTAAAGCTGGGACTAGTGACAAGAGTAAGGATGAAGGGAAGCAGTTGAAGGAGAAATATTGTGGTCTTACTATTTACTTGCTACTATTGTAAGAAGGCTGGTCATATGATGCTAATTGTTCCATCCTGAAGAAGAAAAAGGAAAAGGAGGCAGCCCCAAATGCCTGTGATCAGCAAGTTGAAGCACTGATAAATCCGCAGGGTTCTGAACATTCTCTTGAGGCTCAGTTAAGGACTGAGAGGTCTGACCGAGTTGAGAGGGATTCGATCGTTTTATGTCAGATGGGTTTGTATTAGTGAAGGAAGGGTCAGCCCTGGTACCAGTGAAAATTCTTTGAGATACTGGGGCTTCTCAGTCACTTATATTAGACAGCGTTCTAAAGTTTGGTGATGAGACTGACATTGGTGAGGTAAATCTTATTAAGGGTATTGGGGGCAGCATGGTTTCTGTGCCATTGCACAGGGTAACTTTACAGTCAGGGTTGGTTTCGGGACCTGTTAAGATCGGATTATGCTCCGGTTTACCAGTGGAAGATGTTACAAACGTTTGTACTTTGCTGTTAGGGAATGACCGGACAGATGGTAAAGTTGTTCCTGCAGTGCAGTTGACAACTAAGCCAACCACTGACGATCCACAGATGGATTTTAACATTTATCCTTCCTGCGCAGTAACTCGAAGTATGGCTAAAAAGTCTGCTAATGGAGACGGTTCTGTGCAGCATGATTCTGGTACCTATGACAGCCAAAATCGGGATCAGGTTATGATGACTTGTAAGGGTCTTTTCTGTCTTCATTCTTTCAACAGGATTCAGGTACTAAGTCTGATGAGAAATATTTATCCCTGTCTAGGAAGGAGTTTATAGCAGAACAGAATTGAGACCCTGAGACTGAACCTTTAAAAAAAACAGCTGTCTCAGATGATGCGAATAAGAAAGTGCCAGTAGGGTATTATCTCAAGGATGGAGTGCTAATGAGGAAGTGGAGGCCACCTGCTATACCTGCGAGTGAGGAATGGGCAAATGTTCACCAAGTTGTAGTCCCTAAAGTTTATAGGACTGAAATTTTAACTTTCCCCCACAGTATGCCCTTAGGTGGCCATTGAGAACCTAGAACAGTTCAGGCCCTATGGCCCACAATGTTGTGCCGACCCTTAAACCCTGCCTCCCATATAACCCCCCACCTTAAATTCCTCCATGTACCTGTCTAGTAGTCTCTTAAACATCACTAGTGTATCTGCCTCCACCACTGACTCAGGCAGTGCATTCCACGCACCAACCACTCTCTGAGTAAAAAACCTTCCTCTAATATCCCCCTTGAACTTCCCACCCCTAACCTTAAAGCCATGTCCTCTTGTATTGAGCAGTGGTGCCCTGGGGAAGAGGCGCTGGCTGTCCACTCTATCGATTCCTCTTAATATCTTGTATATTTTGGAGTGAATAAAACTGTAAACAGGATTATGAAAGATTTTGACTGGCCTAATTTGAGGAAAGATGTTGTGACCTTTTGCAGAACCTGTCACACTTATCAATTTGTGGGTAAACCTAATCAGGTCACCCCAGTGGCCCCACTCCGGCCTATACCTGCATTTGGTGAACCCTTTTCCAAAGTTATAGTGGATTGTGTTGGCCCATTGCCAAAGACTAAAGCTGCCCATCAGTGTTTGCTAACTATTATGTGCACTGCATCCAGATTCCCAGAGGCAATAACTCTCAGAAATATTAAAGCTAAAACTGTGGCGAAGACTCTGAACAGGTTTTTTACTTTATTTGGTTTACCTAAAGAAATCCAGTCTGATCAAGGAAGTAATATTACATCTGGATTGTTTCAGCAGGTCGTTTATGAACTCGGAGCTAAACAAATTACATCGTCTGCATACCACCCAGAATCACAAGGGGCTTTAGAAAGATTTTATTCTACCCTCTAAACAATGATTAAGACATACCGTATTGAAAATGGAAAAGAATGGGATGAAGGAATACATTTGCTTTTGTTTGCAGTAAGAGCGTCAGTACAGGAGTCACTGGGTTTTAGTCCATTTGAAATTGCATTTGGTCATAGAATGAGGGGTCCTTTGAATTTGATAAAGGAACAGTGGATTGATGGGTATGTACATGTTAACTTGTTGGACCTGTTTTGAGTTTCAAAAATAAACTACAGCAAGCCTGTAGTCTAGCAAGACAAAACTTAAAGATTTCTCAAAACAAAATGAAGTGTTGGTTTAATAAGTGGACTTGTGAAAGAAAATGTTAGGGTGGGGGATAAGGTGCTTCCCTATTTCCAATGTTGACAAATCCACTTCAGGCAAAATTCAATGGACCATATGAAATAGTCTCTCAAATTAATGAGGTAAATTATGTTATTAAAACACCCAACCAATGTAAACCAACATAGGTGGTACACATAAATATGATAAAGCCTTATTTTGACAAGCAGGCACCATCTGTGAGTGTTGTTGTCAAAACATATGAATCTGGCAACCCTGAGAATGAAACAATTGACTCGTCTGAGACTTTTCACAAGCCAAACATGGTCCCAGTTAGGGTAATGAACTTGGTTGTTCTGGAAAACATTGATAACAAGTTGGCTCATCTGCAGCCAAAGCAGCAGCAACAGCTGAAGGAATTAATTCTGAAGTCCTGATGTTCCCAAGGAAACCATGGTGGCAGTACATGACCTAGATATTGGTCAAGCCAAACTGATTAAACAATGCCCATATCACATGAACGTAGAAAAGTGTAAATTGGCTGAGCAAGAAATTGAATATATGCTGAAAAATTGTATTATTAGGCCTTCAACATCAAATTGGAGCTCACCCTGCGTTATTGTGCCCAAACCTGATGGTAGTGTTAAATTTTTCACTGATTATAGGAAGGTAAATGCAGTAACAAAAACAGATGCCAATCCTATCCTTCGGGTGATGATTACATCGATAAGATTGGAAAAGCTAAATTTCTTACAAAGGTTGATCTGTTGAAAGGATATTGGCATGTTCCATTGACGGACAGAGGTAGAGAAATTTCTGCATTTGTGACATCTTCTGGGTGGTATGAATACAATGTTTTGCCGTTTGGAATGAAAAATGCTCCAGGAACATTCCAGAGAATGATTGATTCTGTAATTTGAGGGTTAGAACACACAGGTGCCTATATTAATGACTTAGTCATAGGGAGTGACACTTGGGAAGAGCATATCTCTGCAGTAGAAAAGCTGTTTGACAGGCTTTCCCAGGCCAACCTTACAGTTAACTTTAGCTGAGAGTGAATTTGGCCATGCCACTGTGACCTACCTTGGCTATGTAGTAGGTCAAGTCAAGTTGGCACCTGTTTAGGCAATTTCTGAAGTTCCTATTCCAACTGATAAGAAGGCTCTTAGGAGGTTTCTGCGAATGGTTGGATAATATCGTAAGTTTTGTAAGAACTTTGCTGATATTGCTCTTCCTCTGACTAATCTCCTGAAGAAGGGCGAAAAGTTTGTTTGGACTGAGCCTTGTCAGGAGGCATTTGATCGATTGAAAGTTATTATTTGAGATTAGGCCAATCAATGTAGTGTCTTCAGCAAATGTATTTAGCAGATTGGAGCTGTGGGTGGTGACACAAGTCATGGGTGCACAGAGAGTAAAGGAGGGGGCCAAGGAGACAACCCTGTGGGGTATGTGTACTGAGGGTCAGAGAGACAGAGGTGAGGGAGCCCACTCTTACCACCTGCCGGCGATCTGACAGGAAGTCCAGGATCCAGCTACACAAGGCAGGGTGAAGGCCGAGGTCTCTGAGCTTCTTGTCGATACTTCACACCTTCTTATGGCTACTGCTCTGCCCATGACTGCAAGGAACTGCAGAGAACTTTGGAGAGCAGAGAACATCAGAGAAACAAGCCTCCGCTCCATGGACTCTTCCTACACTTCCCCTGCGTCGGAAAAGCCGGCCATGTACTCAAAGATCCTCACAACCCGGACATTCTTGCTGCAAACCCGCTCCCCCATCAGGGAAGAGATACAAAAGCCTTAGAGCGCGTACCACCAGGCTCAAGGACGGCTTCCTGTCTGCGGTTATAAGCCAAATGAGTGATAAAATGGACTCAACCCTACAATGTAAATCAATGCATGACCCTGCACCATGTCTATCTGCACTGCACTTTCTCTGCAGCCATAATGCTTTCTTACAGTTATTGTTTTGTCGTATATCAGTTCAATGTACTGTTGTAATGTACTGATCTGTCTGGATGGTACGTCAGGCAAGATTTTCACTGTAGCTCAGTATGTGATGATAATAAACAAATTCCCCATTTTAATTGTGTGGAAATATTAGATAGACTGAGCTTCTGCTTTGGAGCCAGAAAAGGAAACTTAACTGTTGTCATTTCTGAGGAATGCAAATAAATAGAAAAGGCTTCAATCTCTCATTGCGATCTGCAGTAACTGGGATCAGGTGACCGGTGGTGGGTCTCCCAGAACAATTATCAGAATCAGGTTTAATAGCACCGGCATTTGTCATGAAATTCATTGTCTCTGCAGCAGCAATAGAACCTCATTCTTAACAATAGATTTTAACAATTGTGATTTAAAATAAGAATATACATATTAAATAGTTCAATTATATAAGTAGTACAAAATAAAACTTTTAAAAAATGTAATAAACTAGTTTAATTGTGTGAAACTATTTGACGGACTGGGTTGTTGCTTTGGAAATTCTGGAGTGAAGCTGAAGTTAACTGTACTAAACTATAACTAAACTTATGAGAAGCTCAGATAAATACAAAAGGCTAAATTCTCCTATTAATGGGTCACACACCCATAAAAATTGGCTGCACTTCAGCAGGTAAAAACAGTGGAATGAAACATGATGAAAATATTGCAGAAAAAATCATTGTCCACCCACAACGAGAGGACGTAACAGATCTGGATCTCACTGCCTTGTCTGAACAGGCGAAAGATGAAGCTACACGGACACATAGAGCAGTGACCGGAAGATGCTGCAGATCTGCGGGAAAAAGTGAACAGGAAATGGGATCAGGTGACGGGTGGAGGGTCTCCCACCTGAGCAGGTGACTTTGCTCCTCGCCCCTCACATGCGCCCGACCCATCCGCTGCATTTTCCATATTTACACCAGATACATTGTCCCTTCATATCTTTCCTGCCCCTTTCCCTCCACCTTCAGGTCACAGAGTTACAGGCTCAATTCCCATTCTGATCCAACACACAATTCAGATCCAAACACAAGTTGTGCAGGTTTCATTTAAATCAGTCCATGTTTATAAACACTAATTTCTATTCACATTCCTCCGGCCTCACTGGACAGCAACACTGAAACAGCAGGAGGTGGCCATTCAGCCCCTCTAACCATCAACAAGATGACGGCTGCTCTCCCATCTCAGCCACATGTTTCTGCCTGATCCTCATTTCCTCGATCCCTCCGGTCTCCACACATCTGCCGGCCTCTGTTTTATGTGAGGACGATCACTGAGTCTTCACTGCCCTTTGTGGTGGGGATTTACAGACATTCACCACCCTCGGAGTGGAGACATTTCCCCTCATCTCAGTCCCGGACAGTCCACCTGCTTTTTCAGAGACTGGGATCCCTGGTTCAACCGGTAATGATGTTGTGCATTTCAATGTGTTCACCTCTCAGTCCTCGATTCTCTAAATGAAAGGGTTATCGCATTTGATCTTTCTTCATATGATGACCCCACCACTCCAGGGATCAGTCTGGTGAATCTTCATTGCACTCTCTATAACAAATACTCTCTAACCTCTTTGTTAATCCTCTATGGAATTAATTTCCATCTTCTGCAGCCCCGTGTTGCCCCAACCACTCACCTCCCACCCCTGTCACTATTTCCACCTTCCCACCTCCCCCTCACCTGGACCCACCTCTCACTCCCCAGCTCTTGCCCCATCCCCACCCCTACCTCTTTTCTCGGACTATTTCCCGTCCACTCTCAGTCCAGAGGGAGGGTCTCGGCCCGAAATGTTGACGGTCCATTTCCCTCCACAGATGCTGCCCGACCCACTGAGTTCCTCCGGCAGTTTGTTCTTTGGTCTGTATAACCCGTGTTAGTGTGGGGAGCGGGATTTTACACCATATTCCCGGTACAATCTCAACAAAACACAAATAATTGTCACTTTTCCCGGACCATTGGCCCCGCTTGCAGGGCAACAGTCTGCCGCTGTTTGCCCCCCAATGTGGTGAATCGCCACCACCGTGGGCTCAGACATTTCCACAGATGAGCCCCTCCTGTCCCCACCGGGACAAACATCCCGTCCGCCCCCTCTCTCACTGTCTTCATCCTTTCAATAAAATCCCCCTCTCCCTCCCCGGGGAACCGGCGTCAAACCGACGGGCCGAGCGGTCTCCTCCTACCTCTCAGCGACACATCAGACTCCGGCCGCAGGAGACGCTTCACAAACGCCCCAACTTCCCTCGGAGGGAAATGGAAATAAATCAGAAAGCGGACATTTACTTTGGGATTTTGTTCCGCTTTAACGGACAGTTCGCGCTGTACCAGGGGACGGGGTAACGCCCTCTCGGCTGGTCCGCCTCCACTATTGGGTGTAACCAGTGATTGACATCGCTTCGTACCAAAGGGAATAGCGCAGCTCCGCAATCAGTTCAATTCCTCTGCTGACTGCCCGGGGGCGGGGGGGCGTGGCTCGTTCTTAGTAGCTCAGCCGTTAAACCGAAAAAGCACGAGCACAGCAGCGCGTGTGTGACGTCAAGCACCGTGCTCGTGACAGCAGAAGCAGATACGGGGAGACCATGGGTGACGTCAGGCGCGTGGGGGAGGGCTGCTGTGTGACGTCACGTGAGGGGGAGCGCTTCAGTTTTAAACACCTTTTGTTGGGTCCGATCTGGAACAACAAAATAAAATTCGGGTTTCATCGGGACCGGATCCGGTGTTGTGAGATGTGTCCGGCTGTGCCGTGTTGTTGGTGGAGTGGGCAGCGGGGTGTTTGTCTCCGGGCTCTCCTCAGCCCCGGTTTTCACTTTGCGACCGAGCCCGGGCCGTGGATCAATTCCTTGTGGTTCTGCAGGGGGTTTGGGGCGAAGGGACAGTCTGTCTGTCTGTCTGTCTGTGTGGGTCGGGGTTATGAGTGGGTCCCGGGACAAATTAACTTGTAAACACCGGACCATCTGGTGAATTGGATCAGACAGCTTCGCTCGCCTGTTCTTTCAGGAAACAACAATTCTCTCTTCATATTAATGACTGTCTAAACTTGCTGTGAACAAGATTCTGTGTTACAAGATTGTGAGTTACAGAGTCTAGGACAGCTGTCACCGTCATGGGCTGCGAGTGCAGACAGGGATTGGGGTCACTGAGCTGTGCATCAGAGAAGGACACGGGTTTGTACAGCCTCCTGTGAGGTAGAAATGTCCACACGGTGAATTCGGATCTGCTGGCACATCGGGAGTCTGAAAGGGAAAGGGAATAGGGAGGGGGCTGAGCAGAGAGTTTTAACAGGGGAACCTGTTCAGGGGTGGAGGGGTACAGGAGCTGTCTGATAGATCGTTTTAATTGTTTTTTATAATCTGACAGATGGTGACTGAGAACGAAGCTTGTTGACGGAGGATATCCGGAGGCGAGCAGCTCAGACACGGAATCAGGAATTGAATTGAATTGACTTTATTTCTTACATCCATCATGAGTAAAAATCTTCACATTACGTCTCCATCTAAATGTGTAACGTGCAATCATAGTAATTTATAATAGTTTATAATGAATAAAACAGACAATGTAATATAGAGCACGCTCAAATCAGCGTGAGTTCATCAGTCTGACGGCCTGGTGGAAGAAGCTGTCCCGGAGCCTGTTGGTCCTGGCTTTTATGTTGCGGTACCGCTTCCCGGATGGTATCAGGAGAGTGACAGTGATGTGATTTCCTGTGTCACGGGTACAGACAGTCGTCTCAAGTGAGGAGTTTGTGTGGAGATGCAGCTTCCCTGGAGGTGGAGGAAAGAGGACACACCAACAGGTGGAACCAGCTGTGGGAAGACATGGTTTGTCAGGTCTGACGATGAGCTGAATGTACCATAACCTTGAGACTGAATCAGAAATCCATTCTGAGGGTATTTGAAATGTCAGAAGCAGGGGAGATGTGATTGCATGTGCAGAGGGCAGAGGTTGTGCCTCCATCAGACCCTCAGTGAGATGGTTCAAGTTACAATGTGCAGGGATGAAAGCACAGTGTTTGGGGCCGGATTTAATCACTGATTCTGACACAGTGAGAGGGTTAATTTTGCTGTAAGGAAGCAACATTAATGGAAGAAGACACAGGAACTTCATCAATTGCAGAAGTGACCAAATTGTATGTTACCTCGACAGAAACAGATATTCACAATGGTGACAAAGGGGTTCAGTCTGTTTTATTTCAGGTTGGAGAGGGGTGTGGAGTTTTGAAATCAATGCCTTGCGGTGTCACCATCGTTAATTTGTCATGTCCGGTGTGGTGGATCACACAGCATGGAAACAGGCCTTTGGCCGGCCATACCTGTTCTGACCATCCACTCACTGTCTACACTGGTCCCATTTATCAGCACTCGGTTCATAGCCGACTGTATCTCGACAGTTTCAATGCTCATCCACTTCGTAATGTTGTGAAGGGGCCTGCCTCCATCACCACCTCGGGCAGTGTGTTCCAGATTTCAGCTACCCTCTGAGTGAAAAATCTCCTCAGAGCCCTCTAAACCTCTTCGTCCTCTGTTTAAATCTACACCTTCCGGTATTTGCACCTCTGTCCCAGGATTGTGTGCGATATGGACTACAGTGAGGCCTTTGATAATGTCCAACATGGGAAGTTTCTGTGGAAAGTTTGATCACATGGGATCCAGGGGGAGCTGGCTAACTGGGTGCCCAGTTGGCTTGATGGTAGGAAGCAAAGCGTGATTGTGGGAGGCTGCTTTTTGGAATCCAGGCCCGTGCCTAGTAATGTTCCCCAGGGTTACGTCCATTGCTACTTGTCATCTGTTTCAATAATTTGATTAATATCAATAATATTATTAATTTGAGAGTGTACAGGTAAGTTACATGATAGCAGCAAGTAAGTTCAAACAATTACATTTTTTTGTAAGATAGTAAGTATAAACACTCCTCACTGTTTCCCCCTCCCCTACAACCGTCTCCATGCTCCCGCACCTTCTGCTTCCCACCTGTCTCCATCCCATCTCCTTCCTCATGCGCCAGAGGTCATAGGTTAAAGGTGAGAGGTGATTTTTTTAAGGGGAACTTGAAGAGGGTGCTTCTTCACTCAGAGTTCGTTGAGAATGTGGAACTGCGGAACTGGTGGATGGGAGTTCAGTTTCGCCTTTTAAGAGACATTCAAATAGTCCATGGAGGGACGTGTGTGTGGGCCATGGCGCAGATAGGAGGGACTATGCAGAAAAAAAACGGGTCAACATGGGCTAGATGGCTGAAGGGCCTTGTGCTCTATGACTCTAATAATAGCCTGATTTGTAATTTCCACAGTCAGTGCTTTGCTTCTGATAACTGGACACCAGAAATTTACTGAATGGGTGAAGAGTTTGCTCTGTGACTGTTCCTATGCTCAAAGTCACTGGGATGTCCCATCACTGAGCAGATATTGCCTTCTCCAGGTTAATATGGCATTACCAAACGTGGGACAGCTGGTTGATAGTTCAAAAAGCAATAAATTCAACTAAAAACCATTACTAATAACACCTCTCTGAAGTAAATTGTGTTAAATTTTCACTGCAAGCAATGACGAGGTGAGCAAAGAAGGTGCGAATTAGAGGATGAACTGAGCTGGTACGTTGCTCAATCGACACAGCCATTTGGAGAGGAGAAATCGAGCCGGAGGACTGCGTTGGTCAAGTTGGACAAAATACTGAAAAATGCTCTGGGGCTCAGTGTGGTGAAACAACGCACTGAATTGAAAATCACATTGAAACCTCGTAGACTTAATGTTATAGAACGTAGGCATAGAACAGTCCATTTTGGGATCAGACGCTTCAGCCCAAAATATTGTGCTGAATCAAATAAATTGCTCACCAAAAGACCAACCTAACTAATCCCTGATGCCTGCACAATGTCCCTGTTCCTCCATTTTCTTCAGATTCATGGGCCTGTTTAAGTGTCACTTAAAAGTCTCCAATATATCTGCATCTACCACCATGGCCGGCGTGGATTTTAGCCTCCCACCAATCTCTGTGTGAAACAACTTGCCTCGCACTTCTCCTTCCAGCTTGGCCCCTCTCATATTAAATGCATGGCCTCTGGTATCAGACATTACAACACTGCAAAAAAGAAACTGCGTGTTTTCTCTAAATATTCCGCTCATAAGCTGATAAACCTCTACAAGATCTACCATCAGCCTCTGCTGCTCTCGAGAGAACAATGCAAGTTTGGCCATCCACTTATCATAGCATCTGCCCTGGATTCCTTGTCATAACACCCTCACGAAAATGCATGTAAACAACATCCACAGCTCTACCTTCATCGATCATCCTTGTCACCTCATCAAAATTTACAAACAAGTTTATAAGACAGGTCTTGCTCCACACAAAGCCAAGATCGCTCTCCCTAATTAGGTCTTGGCTTTTCAAATGCTCGTTACTCCTCTCTCTCAGAATTCCCCTCGGTAACTTCCCTGGCATCAATGTGAGACCCACCGCTCTATGGTTTCCAGGTTTATCCCTGGTTCCCTTCTAAACTGATGAATCAACATTACCTTCTCACCAGTCCTTCAAGACCTTGCATAAGGCTGGGGGTGGCGCAAAGATATCTGGAAAGTCGCCAGCAATCTCTCCACTTGCCTCTCTCGATAACCCAGGCTTTATCCCATGGCACTCTGTGACATATTCATCTTGATGCTTATTTAAGAGACGTAGCACTACTGGTATTTCCAAATGCCCAGTATGTATATATAGCTTCCAAATCTTTAGTTATTTTTCCCTTTCCTTCTTGACGACATTCCTACCTTCCCTCGACATCCACAGTTCTCTTACCTTGCCATCCTTGTCCTTCCTTGTGACTGGAACATACCTGTCCTGTACTTTGTTCAGATGGTCTTCAAACCTTCCACGTGTCGGACGTGGATCTGCCCACTTTCGCAATCCTGGGAACAAACCTATATTCTGCCTTCAAATTCGTCCTTCCCAAGTGAATCACTTCGTACCTTTCGAGGTTAAACTGTATCGGCCACTACTTAGGTCAGTTCTGCATCCTGTCGATATCCTGTTGCAACCTACAACAACTTCAGCACTGTCCAAATCTCCTCCACCTTCCATATCATTGCAAGCACACTAAACCAACCTTCCACTTCCTCATCCAAATCACTTATAAAAATCACCAAAAACAGAGATCGCAGAACAGATCTCTGTGGAACACAACTGATTGGCCACCCTGCAGGGAGAGCACACTCCAAACGTAACTATCCTCTGCCTTCCATCCTAAATCCACCAGCCAACTCTTTCTGGATACCATGCCTTCTGAAAGAGCCTACATGGTGAACCGTATCAAATTCCTCACTAAAGTCCAATTACCCCACAACGACTTCTCTATCTTTATCAATCTGCTTTGTTACATCGTCACACAATTCAACCGGACTCGTGGGGCTTGACCTGCTCCTCACAAAGCCAAACCGACCATCCCCAATCAGGTTTTACTTCTCCAAATTCCCGTAAGTCCTGACTCTAAGAATCTTCTCCAATAGTTCAACCACCACTGAAGTAAGACTCACTGGATTATACTTTTCAGAGTTATCCCTGCTCCCTTTCTTGAACAAAGCAGTAATGTTTTCCACGCTCGACTCCTCAGCCACTACTTCTCTGGCGAGTGATAATGCAGAGATCAGCAAGTGTGCAGCAACCTCTTCCCTCACTTCCCCCGGTTACCTGAGCATAAAGGAGGATTTATCTATCGTGTATTTCAAAAGGTCCAACACCTCCTCTCTCTTGACCGCGACGTGTTCCAGCACATCAGCCCATTTAACGCTGTCTTCACAAATTGAAGATCCCTCTCACTGGTGAATACTGAAGTAAAGTCTTCAGTAAGGACCTGCCCTACCTCCACTGACTCCAGCGCGTGTTTCAACTTCTATCCCTGAGTGGACTTACCCTCACTCTGGTCATCCTGTTCTCCACGGACATCGAGAAAGCCTTGGGGTTTCCTCAATTCTAGTTAAGACACCTTGAGGCCCTTTCTACTCTCCTAACTCACTCTTCATTTTGTCCCCGGCTGCGTTGTGACTCTACAACCCTGTCTGACCTTGCTTCCAAAACCTTAAATCAGCTGATTTCTTCCTCTGACAAGATGTCTCACATCGCTTGTCAACCACAGTTCCTTCACACTATCATCCTTTCCATGCCTCAATGTGCCAAATCTGTCCAGAATCCCCTGCAAGCGCTCTCTAAAATCCCCCCACATTCCCACTGTGCAGTTCCCGGAGCACATGCTTTCCTGATTTATGTTCCGAGGTTCCAGACTGAGAGCATCATAATTGTACTTCCCACAATTAATTACTTTGGGGACGGACACCGACCTGCAGCGAGAGAGCGGGGCAGTGTGGTCAGTTTGTGGTCTGACACCGGGCTGTGAGGAGAGGGCGGGACAATGGGATTAATTTGGGACGGACACAGGGCTCAGGGACATCGTGGGGCAACGGGATTACTTTGCGACTGACACGGGGCTGTGGAATTTTAGAGTGTGTTTCCCGTTTATGAAGGGAGGCTGCTGGAACAGAGTGAATCAAATTAACTGTTATTTTTATTATGTTTTACAAAAGTCTTCGGTTTGTGTTATTCCGTAAGCAGTTAAAATGATCTATCGAGCTAAATTTAGGACAGACAGCGATATCTCCTTCACCATCGAGCAGCTCCCCCTCAAGGCCCTAACCCGCATTCTCGCGCTCTCACCCGACACTTCCTTTGACTTCAGGACCACGGAATCCCCGAGCTCAGCAGCAGCCCCAACCCCAGCAGTGCCGGTACTCCGGGGCTCCCACCCTCTCTGCCGCCGGAGATCCCCCGGAGCAGCTCCACCGAGGTGAGGAAGATCTCCACCCTTCCGTCCCCTCCCCACGGCCCCTTTGACCTCAGGATCTTATCGACCTGGAACGCTTCGCAAGGGGGTATCAGCACTTCCCTCTCACCGGGGAAGGGGGAGAGAGAGCCCACCGGGACCCCTCTGGCCGTTCGGATGTGGAACAGGGTCCCATCCACTCCGGTAAAAGCCTCCGCCACTTCCCGGGAAGCCGAGGCCGAGGTGAACGCTCCAAACTCGATCGTCTGCCCCTGTTTGGCCCGGAACGGGAGTGAGGCCCCTCTGTACACTGTCCCAGGATGGTCCACCCCCTCCCTCTCCCTCAGCTCCTTTAGTGCCCGGGACAGAAGGCTGCGGTAAGTCCGGAAGGCCACACAGGAGGTTGGAGTAGTTTGGGTCTGGAGACTGGAGGCCAGGCACAGGCGGGTCTCTCTATTGAAGATGAGGTAAAAGGGAGTGGAGGGTGGAGGAGGGTGCTCCAGGGTATAGGTCATGACGGTCCGGGCCAGCTCCTCGCTAATGGAGGGGCCGCTCCCTCCTGAACTCTCACCGAGCTCGAGTCCCGCTCGGCTCCAGGCTGCACTGAGCTCTGGCTGTGACTCCAACTCAGACTGCAGACGGGACAGGAGGATGGCTATATCCCCGTCTGCGTCCAACCCGGGACCCCCCGCTTCCCGCCGGCAGCCAGGAACCCGTCCCAGGGGGACCGCCTTGTCTGAGAATCGCAGGGGACGGCCGCAGAGCGCGGGAAGGGCGATCCCTGTGGAGAGAGAGAGGGAATGAGGGTCATGTCGGAGGAAGGGTGGGGAGCGGGAGAGCAAGGGAGGGAAATGTACCATCAGAACGATTGCGACAATGTGGCAGGTGCGCATGCGCTGTTTGATGGTGCGAGATAACACACACAAAATACTGGAGGAACTCAGCAGGCCAGGCGGCATCTGTGGAAAAAAGGTACTGTTGACGTTTCGCGCTGAGTTGCTCCAGCATTTTGTGCGTGTTTCTGCCCAGTCTCTCTCCTCAGCTCACTACCGTCCTGGTATCTGTTTTCACCCCGTCTCTCTCCTTCCCCTGGTCTCTCCAAACCCCCTATCTCTCCCTTCTCTTTTCTGTCAGCTCATTCCAAATCACTTTTCCCATACCAGATCCCTCTCCTCACCCGAGCCTATCTCCCCATCAAAGGACCCCTCCCCGCTCTCCCTGGTCTCTCCGTCCACCCAGTCACCCCAATCTCACTCTATATCATCAGTCTCTCTCCCCGTCTCTCTCTGTCTCTCTGACCTCCACCCCACCTCTCCATTCACTACTCCACTCTGTCTTTCCCAGATTATCTCTCTCTCCAGTCTCTTCCTTCCCCCAGTCTCCCTCTCTCCGCACTCTCCATCACCCCGTCTCTCTCTTTCTCTCTGCCACAGACTGTTTCTCCCTTTCTGCACAGTCTCCCACCAGCCACATCCCCATATCTTCCTCTTTCACTATTTCCCTCTCCACAGTCTCGCTCCATAGCGTCTCCTCCCCGTCTCTCTTCTCCCTGATCCTCTCTACCCCCATCTTTCTCGACTGCCTCTCGCTCCTCCATTTCTCTCAGTGTGTCCTCCCAGTCATTCTCTCGCCTTCGACACCCCTCATTTTCTCCCACAACCTGTCTATCTTGACTTATCTCTCCTTCTCCCTTCCCAGTCTCTATCCTCACTTACTCTTCATCAGTGTCTTTCTCCCATCCTACAGTCTGGTCTGTTTATACAGTTTCTCTCTTTCGACCCCTCAATCCCTCTCTTAACCCCAATGCCCTTTTCTCTCTCTATCTCTCGTCCCCCATTCTTTCTACCTCAGTCACACCCCAGGTCCCTCTCTCTCCCATCCTTCCCAACCTCGTTCTTCTTCCCCATTCATTCACCCAATTTCTCTTTCCCACCAGCCTCTCCCCTACAATCTCGCTGGCGTCCCCCAGTCCCACTCTCATTCTCCAATCTCTCGTTGTTCCCAGTCACTTCTCCCAATATTTCTCCTGATCCCCATTCCCCATTCTTCCTGTCTCGTGCTCTCTCTTAACGCAATTCCCTCTCCCCCACTCTCTCACCTCTCTCTCTCTCTCGCTCTCTCTCTCTCTCTCTCTCTCTCTCTCTCTCTCTCTCTCTCTCTCTCTCTCTCTCTCTCTCTCCATCATTTTTGCTCTCCATGCCCTGTCTCTGTCCTCCTGGTCTCTCTGTCCTCTCAAATTCACAGCCCGTCTCTCTCTCCAACGTCTCTTTCTCTCCCCGTCTCTTTCCCCTCCCATATCGCCCAGTCTCTCACCTTCAAGCTCATTGTTTCCCCCAGATTCTCTCTCCCTTCCAGTTTCTCTCCATTATTCCCTCTCTCACGGAGCGCACCCAGTCTGTCTGTCTGTCTCCCTCTCTCCCTGATCCCGCTGTGTCCCCCTCTCTCGCTACAGCCCATTCTCTCTTTCTCTCTGATGCCGCTGTGTCCCCCTCTCTCGCTACAGCCCATTCTCTCTCTCTCTCTCTCTTTCTGATCCCGCTGTGTCCCTCTCTCTCTCTCTACAGCCCATTCTCTCTCTCTCCCTGATCGCGCTGTGTCCCTCTCTATCTCTACAGCCCAGTCTCTCTCTCTCTCTCTCTGATCCCGCTGTGTCCCTCTCTCTCTCTACAGCCCATTCTCTCTCTCTCTCTCTCGCTCTCTGATCCCGCTGTGTCCCTCTCTCTCTCTACAGCCCATTCTCTCTCTCTCTGATCCCGCTGTGTCCCTCTCTCTCTCTCTACAACCAATTCTCTCTCTCTCTCTCTCTGACCCCGCTGTGTCCCTCTCTTTCTCTACAGCCCATTCTCTCCCTCTCTCTCTCTGATCCCGCTGTGTCCCTCTCTTTCTCTACAGCCCATTCTCTCTCTCTCTCTCTCTCTGATGCCGCTGTGTCACCCCTCTCCCTACAGGCCAGTTTCTCTCTTTTTCTCCATCTGCTTCACGCAGCTCTGAATGCCTGTAGGTTCCAGTCTCCGGAACGAACACTAACTCTATTTTTCTGGCAGACAAAAGCGCTTCTGTAACCATCACCCATTGAAATAGCGGGGGTGGTATACTGGACTGAACACAGAGAGAGATTCAGCGTCGGACAGTAGTCAGGATGGGGTGGGGGGGGTGAGTCCAAATAGTGGATAATGAGAGTGGGAGGAACTGCTGCTGGGGAGTGAGAGGAGGTGTTGGAGAGTGGGAGTGTGAGGGTGAGGGGGAGCTGATGGAGAGAGGGAGTATGAGGGTGAGGGGGGAAAGACGGAGGGAAGTCAGAATGGGATCAGAGAGTACGGAGGAGCGAGGCTGGAGGGAGGAGGGTGCGCTGAGGTGTGAGAGGATGATGATGTATGAGGAGAAAGAGAGAGACGAGAGTCGGTGACCGGAGTGTGGACTGAGGAGGGAAGTCGAAGATGAGGGAGCAGAACTACAATCAGAGGGGAGGGGTAGGTGTGGTGGGAAGTTTCATTCCCTCAGTCTCACTCACAGTAACAGAGGAAGCAGAAGGCGAGGGGTCTGAGGTTCCTCATTCTCGCTCAGTTCGCAAATTCCTCTTGTTCACGGCCTTCGGAACAAGTCCCCGTTGTTCTGAAAAGATCCGTTCACTGGCCGCTTCTCTGTCTGCCTGTTCCTTCTGTTCCTGAGCGTCGGAGCGAGTCTCTTTCCGCTGCTCTGAAAGGATCCGTTCGCTAGTCGGTGCTTCTTCCGCCTGTCGTCTCCGACTGACGCCAACTCTGAAATACTGACCTCTCAAACTCTCTCTCTCTCTCTCTCTCTCTCTCTCTCTCTCTCTCTCTCTCTCTTCCTCTCTCCTCTCCCCCCTCTTACTCTCTCCCTCTCCCTCCTCTTTCTTTCTCCCTCTCCTCTCTCTCTCTCTCCCCTCTCTCTCTCTCTCTCTCTCTCTCTCTCTCTGCCCCCAACTCTCTCTCTACACACTATTCCTGTATATTGTATCAACTTTCTGGTTAATTCATTTCTTTAGCGGTGTTTGCTCACAGACACAATTGGGAAAAAGCAGCATGCCTGAGACCATCTGTGAAAACAGAACCCGACAAACTGTTTGATCGGACAAGTTCACGATTTTATTTTACTTTACATGCTCCCGGAAGTGTCGAACTTCAGCTGTAATATCTGCCTGTGTATCACATATCCAGCATCTGTAGGTAGGAACATAAGAAACAACGTAAGAGATAGAGGCAGGAGTCGGCGATCTGGCCTGTCGAACCTGCTCCGCCATTCAATATGATCACGGTTAATCTGACCATGGAGTCATCTGCACCTACTGCCTTTTCCCGAAAACCCTTAATTCCCCTACTATGCAAGAATCTATCCCACCGTGTCTTAAATACATTCACGTGTCTATCCAAGTGTCTCTGAAAAGTCCAGAATCTATCTGCCTCAGCCAGCAACTAAGCACACATTCCAGGCTCCCAACAACTTTTGTTTAAAGGGAATCTGCCTCTCACAACTTCCGACAGGGCTGCAGAGAGGGAGAGTTTAAACTGGGGAAGCATGGTCAGGGGTGAAGGGGTACAGAGGCTGTCTACTAGCCCAGTGACGGAGGAGGAGGCTGAGCCTGGAAGTGAGCAAGTCAGACACGGTTTCAGGAGAGAGAGACAACGATGTGATTTCCTGTGTCACGGTGATGAGCAGTCTTCTCCAGCGAGGAGCTTGTGTGGAGATGCAGCTTCCCTGGAGGTGGAGGAAAGAGGACACACCAACAGGTGGAACCAGCTGTGGGAAGACATGGTTTGTCAGGACAGAATACGGGCTGGATGTACCATAACCTTCAGACTGAATCAGAATATTAGAAATTCGGATAGATGTGATCACATGTGCAGAGGGCAGGGGTTGTGTCTTCATCAGACCCTCAGTGAGATGGTTCAAGTTACAATGTGTAGGGATGAAAGCACAGTGTTTGGGGCCGGATTTAATCACTGATTCTGACAGTGAGAGGGTTGGTTTTCCTGTAGGGAAACAACATTAATGGAAGAAGATACAGAAACGTCATTAATTTCCAGCTGTTTCGAGGAAAGTGACCAATTTGCATGTTACCTTGACAGAAACAGATATTCACAATGGTGACAAAGGGGAGCAGCCTAGTTTATTTCAGGTTGGAGAGGGGTGTGGAGTTTTGAAATCAATGCCTTGCGGTGCCACCATCGTTAATTTGTCATGTCCGGAGTGGTGGATCACACAGCAGGGAAACAGGCCTTTGGCCGGCCATACTTGTTCTGAACATCCACTCACTGTCTACACTGGCCCCATTTATCAGCACTCGGTTCATAGCCGACTGTATCTCGGCAGTTTCAATGCTCATCCACTTCGTAAATGTTGTGAAGGGACCTGTCTCCACCACCACTCGGGCAGTGTGTTCCGGATTTCAGCTACCCTCTGAGTGAAAAATCACTTCTTCAGAGCCCTCTAAACCTCTGCTTAAAGCGGTATCCTCTGATCTTTGATATCTCTGTCCCAGCATCGTGGCTGATACGGACACCGGTGAGGCCTTTGACAAGGGTCAGCATGGAAATTTGCTGCGGAAAATTAGAACACTTGCGATCCAGGGAGAGCTGGCTAATCGGATGCACAGTTGGCTTTGTGTGTAGGAAACGGAGAGTGATGGTAGGAGGCTGTTTCTTGGACTCGAGGTTTCTGCCTAGTGGTGTTCCCAGTGTTACGCCCATTGCCACTTATCGTCTGTGTCAATAATTTGGTTGAGAGTGTACATGGTATGGTTAGTAACTTTGCAGCAAGTTCAAGTCATTACTTTATTTGAAATATAGTAAGTATAATCACTCCTCTCTCGTTCCCTGTCCGCACTCGCTCTGATCCTTTCCGACCATCGTCCTCCCCCTCCCCACCCACTTCCGTTCTCCACGCCGTCTTCTCCTTCACGTCACAGAGGTCATAGGTTAAGGGGGAATATTGTTGGTGACACTTAGAGGAAACTTCTTCACTCAGATGTTGGTGAGGGTGTGGAATGAGCTGCCTCCCGAAGGGGCGGATGCGAGTTAAATTTCAATATGCAAGGGAAATTTAGTTAAGTGCAAGGATGGGAGGGATATTTCGGGTGATGTTGCGGGTAGATGGGAGTAGACAGAAACAAAATGTGTCGGCATGGTCTAGACGGGCTGAAGGGCCTGTTTTTTGTGCCGTTGAGCTCTGTAGCCGATAACATTCTGATTTGTAATTTCCACAGTCAGTGTTTGCTGTTAATGACTGAACCAAGAAATTTGCAGAATGTATGAAGAAGTTACCTGCTGTCTGTTGCTGTCCTCAAAGTCACTGGGACGTCCCATCACTGAGCAGGTATTGTCTTCTCCATTCTCTTTCACTCAGTCTGTCTCTCAACACGTTGACAGGCAATCACATAACTCACAGAGAAGGGAATCTCGACAGACGGGTTCCTGCTCTTCCTCAGCCTGGTGATGGGGAAACTCTCCCAGTCCCAGGGAGTGATGTGGGAATCCTTGGTGGAAATAAGGAATGGGTTGGCAACATTGGAAAAAGTGCTGAAAGAAGTTCTGGGGCTCGGTATGGTAAACTGAAAATAAATACACTGAACTGAAAATCCCATTGAAACATCACAGACTTAACAATGTTATGAGACATAGACATAGAACATCGAACAGCCCGGCACAGGGACAGGCCGTTCAGCCCACAATATTGTGCCGAACCAATTAAATTAGTAATCAAATGGCGAACTAAACCAATCACTTCTATCTGCACAATGCTCATATTCCTCCCTTTTCCTCACATTCACGTGCCTATCTATTTTTTTCATAAAAAATCATCATGTATCAGCCTCTACCACCAGGCCAGACACACACTCCAGCCACCCACCAGTCTCTGTGTAAAATCACTTGCTTCTCACACCTCCTTTGAACTTATCTCCTCTCACATTAAATCTGCGGCCTCTGGTGGTAGTAGACATCGGCTTCTCTATGTTTCTCATAATGTTATAAACCTTCATCAGATCTAGCGTCTGCTGCGCCACTTCCGAGAAAGCAACACAAGTTTCTTCAACTTATAGGAGACATCTCGGTGAATTTCCTCTACATCCTCTCCAAATCCTTGACATGCTTATATAATTGGATTATCAGAACAGCATGAAATACTGCAGACATGATGAAACCAGAGTTTTATAAAGCTGCAACATAACTTCCTGACTTTTAACCTCAAATCCTCAACTGACAAAGGCAACCATGCCATTTGCCTTTTTAACCACCCAGTAATCCTGCATAGGCACTTATTAGGAGCAATGAACTTGTACCCCAAGATCTTTCTGCTCATTAACGCTTAAGAGTCTTACATTTAACAATGTGCTGGCTCTGTACATTTGACTTCATAAATTACAACGCTTCACATTTGGCTAGGTTAAACTCCATCTGCCGTTTCTCTGCCCAAAGCTGCAAATGCTTGATCGGATATCCCGCTGTATTCTTTGCAGTCATCTATGCTGTTCACACCACCGATATTTTTGTCATCTGCAAACTTATTAACCCAAATATATGCATTTTTCTTCACCTCATTTATACATATCACAAACTGCCGAGGTCTCAGTAGAAATTCCTGTGGAAGACCAGTAATCACCGACCTCCATCTAGAATTCATTTCCACTTCCACCCTCCGTCGTCTATGGGCAAGCCAGTTCTGAATTCAAACTGTCAATTCAACATTGATCACAGGGATTTTAATCTTCTAGACCAGACTCATGAGGGAACGAGTCAAACACCTTCCAAAAAACCATGTAAACGACATCCACAGACCTACCTTCGTCAATCACCTTCGTCAGCTCGTCAAAAAGTCTATCAGGTTAATAAGACACAATTTTCCCCACACAAAACCACGTTGTCTCTCCCTAATTAGGCCATCATTCTCCAGATGCTCATAAATCTTATCCTATGAGCATCCCAATCACTGGTGCAAACTCACCGGTCTTTAGTTTCCAGGATTATGTCTCGTGATTATTGGATCAACATTAGTTACTCTGCAGCCCTCAAGGACCTGGCCTGTGGCCAGGCAGGACACAAAGATATTGGTCATGTAATCTCTTAATTTGCCTCTCCCAATTACCTGGGGCATATCCCATCAGGCCCTGCGGACATCCACCTTATTTAAGAGAAACAACAATACCTCCTCCTTTACTGCAAAATGTCCTGGCATGTTAACCGTCTCGGTACTGATCTCCCCATCCAATACATCCTTCTCCTTGGTAATGTAAACGTAAAGTTCTCATTAAGTACCTCAACGACATCCTTCATATCCTGGTAAATATCCCCCACCCCCCTTTATCGTTGAGTTGTCCAACCTTCTCCCTAGTTACCCTCTTGCTCCTGATCTATGTGTAGAATGTCTGAGGGCTCTCATTAATCCAACCTGCTAGGGACATTTCATAGCCCCCCTGCCTTTCCTAATTCCCTTCTTGAGTTCTTTTCTGCCTTCCTTGTGGCCCTCCAGTGCTCTTTGATTCTGGCTTCCTAATCTGTGTATAATTCACCATTTTTTTTTCTTCTTGACTGAATTCACGACGTCCCTCGACACCCACGGTTCTCTTACCTTGCCATCCTTGTCTTTGCCGCTTATTGGGACGTGCCTGCCCTGTACTTGGTGCAGTGAATCTTTAAACAGCCTCCACATGCTGGATGTGGAATTTCCCAAAATCAGCCATTCCTAAATCACTCTCCCTAGTTCCTGTGTAATGCTCATGTAATTTGTGTAGCTCCGGTTTTAAACTCTCCCACAAGATGAATGCCCATCTTTATAACTATCTTAAAATTTAAGTTGTGCTCACTGCTCACCCACTGAAAGACCCCTTGCCTGGCCAGACTCATTACCCAACACCAGATCCAGTACATCTCCTACTCTGGATTTAGGATCCTTCCTTGGAGGCACCTCACAAGTTCCATCCCATCTAATCACCATGGACTAGGAAGTGCCAATGAGAGGACTCGGCCCGAAACACCGACTGACGAACGCTTCAAATTCGACCACCTTCTGCTGATGGGCCCGATAGGAGAGCAAAGACCCTCTGTACACAGTACCGGGACGTTCCCTCTCCTCCCGCTACCACAGCTCCCGCAGCGCCTGAGACAAAAGCATGTGGTAAATCCGTAAGGTCATTAAGGAGTTTGGTTTGTTTTGTGTCCCGAGAGTGGAGACTAGGCACCAGCTGGTCTCCATATTGTAGAAGATAAACCACAAAAAACAGAAAATCTTCAGATTCTGGAAATCCAGTTTATACACATAAAATTCTGGAATAACTCAACAAGACAGCCAGCATCTTGGCAAGCAGTAACCAGTCGAGATTTCGCCGAAATCTTTCAAATCTCTGTCTCTCTCTCTCCATCACTCTCTCTCTCCCTCTCACCCAATTGCATTTTCTCCCAGTCTATCTCATATCCCGGGCTCTGTCTGCTAGTCCCTCTGCCATCGCAGTCTCCCTTTCCCCTCCGACTCTCGGTTTTTCTCTACGAATCTTTCTCTCACAGTCACTCTTTCCAAGTCTCTCTTTCCCGTGTCTCTCTTCCCATTCTATCTTTCTCCCCATTCTCCCTCCATAGTCTGTCTCTCTATACCTTCTCAGTCTCTCTCTCTCTCTCTCTCTCTCTCTCTCTCTCTCTCTCTCTCTCTCTCTCTCTCTCTCTTTCTCTCTCTCTCTCTTCCCAGTCTATCTCTCCCCCTGTCATGGTCCAGTCCGTGAAGTCCGTATTCCAGTTCACGGTCCGGTCGAACGACCCTTGCTCCAGGTTTTCCTGTCTACCCTGCTTCTGTTCTTGTTGAGCTCTAATTGAGTCAGCTGACTCTCGTTGGGGCTGGCTGCATAAATACCTTCAGAGAGCAGCGCATGGCTGCCGGTTTGTTCTTGTCCTTACTCCTTGTATCCCTTCTGTTTCCTCGCCTTGAGCCTTGCCTTGTCTTGCTGGTAACTCTCGCCTCGCCCGAAGTTCTAGTCTTGCCTTGTATTGCCTGAGCCTTGCCTGGTCTTGCTGGTAACTCTCACCTCGTCTCGCCTTCAGTCTTGTCCTGGAGCCATCCCGTACCAGCTCCATTCCTGTCCCTTTCCTCCGTCGGGTGAGTCAGGCTGTCTTGCCATTACCCTGCTGCTGGTTCTGTCCCTTCCTGTCCCTTGCCTCCGTCAGGTAAGCCAGGCCGTCTTGCCGTTACCTGCGGTTGGTTCTGTCCCTTGCCTCAGTTGGGTGGCGATCCGCGTCCTGCCCAGGAGTACCGCACCCTGCCCAGAAGACCCCAGCCTCCTACCTCCTGCCAAGCCTCGTCCCTAGCCTTTAGCCTCAAGCCTGAAGACTCCAGCCTCCTGCCTCCTGCCAAGCCTCGCCTCAAGTCTCTATCCTCAAGCTTTAAGACTCCAGCCTTGTCCTGCCTGCCAGCCAAACCTCGTCCGTGCCTAGTTCTGAGGTCCGAGCCAGAGGCAAGACCCAGGTACTGGGTTCTTGTCCAGTCTCTGGCTCGGAGTCCAAGCCCGGGCTCCTAGCTCTGTTGTCCAGTCCTGTTCCGGGTTCCCGGTTTTCCTGTCCATGTCTTTGCCCTCGCCCTGTATCCTAGTCCTGTCCCTAGTACTTCAGTGTCTGTGTCTTGCACTTGGGTCCGTTCCTAGCCACCTCCTTATGGCACCCCTGGTTTCTCTCTCCGCCACTCTCTACACCGCCTCTCTCTCTCCACCGTCTTTCTCCTCCAGTCTCTCCAGTCCATTCGCCATCTCTCCTCTCACTCTCTAACCCGCAGACTTTCTCTCAACCCAGTCTCTGTCCCTCTGTCTTTTCTTCCCTCGCAGTCTCTCGTCCCCGATCCTGTCTCCCACGCGTATTCTCCCCGTCCTTTGATATCCCTCTTTCCTTCCCCTAGTCTCTCCTCTGTTCCGCCTTCTCTCTCTTTCTTCCCCCACGGTGTCTCTCCCTATCGCTGTCTTTATCTCTCCTCCTATCGTGTTACTTTGCCTTCGTTTTTATCTTTCCCCCATCTGTCTCTCCCCGACTTCTTCTTCCTGTGGTGTTCGAGATGTAACAGCATATATACCACCTAGGTAACGTCCGATATTAAGCATGACCATGGATATCTCTATCTTCCGGTATTTTCCCTCTCTCCTTTCCCTCTCATTTTACTATGGACCGATACTCTTCTTTCTACTTTCCTGTCACCTCCCTTTGCTGCCCCTCCTCCTCCCCTTTCTCCCATGATCCTCTCTCCTATTGATCTCTTTCCTATTGGCATTTTCCACTTACTATCCCAGGCCATTTACTTCGTCCCTCTATTTCATCAACCTGGCGCCACCTAACACCTTCTAGCTTGTCCTCCTCTCCTGCAGACTTCGTAGTTGGGCATCTTCCCCTTTCCTTTCCAGTCCTGTTGAAGCCGCGACCCGAAGTGTCGACTGTTTATTCATTTCTATTGCTGCCTGACCTGCGGAGGTCCTCCAGAATTTTGTACGCGCTGCGTATTGATGCAGTCCCTCGTATAGTAAACCAGCTGCCATCAAAGTTCATACCACTATGAAGCAAAGTAATTCAGTCACTGTACACATGTCTCTCGAGTTGGTGCAAATACTTAAACCGACAGAACATCTGCATTTATTGCATGTGTACCAACAATGACAATTGCTTTGCAGATGCTCGAAATTGGCAGCGTTGTTAACAGAGAGGTAGATATTCGTATTTACTTATCTGACAATCTTAAACGTCGTTTCACTGTAAATACAACACAACAATCTATATTGTTTATTTTTCCTGACGTGTTAACTCGATGTGCTCAATGGTCCGAACGGAACGGCACAGAAGGAGAGCCTTTCACTGTGTCTCGATGCTGATTGCAGTCATAAGCCAAAGGCTCGTCACATATGCGATGAAATTGATCATTTTATCTGATGGTCCGAGAAGGGCAGGCAAGGATAATGACAAGGGCTGGGAGATTCACATAGAGTGACGGCATTCTCGTGATGCAGAGAAGGACAAGAAAACGGATGTTCAAACATCAATAACCTTTTCAAATGTGGTGTTGAACACATTCCGAATATCTGCCTTCACTGACCAGAAGGGTCAAGACATAATAATATATAATACTTCACAAACAAGAGAAAATCTGCAGATGATGGAAATCCAAGAAACACACACTGAAATGCCTATATAATATGTGTCTGATTAGAGTTCTTAACTTTCCTGCGTGAATGCAATGGAACCGATGCAGCGGGGTTTCACCAGGAACATGGAACATTTCAGATATCAGCGGAGAATCCTCCATTCTCTCCTTGAAGCAGGGGAAGAAGAGATGCTTCATACAGATGATTAAAAAGTATTGGAGAGGTACTTGTGTTCACTATGGTCACCATTTCTCCATATCAGCTGCATCTAACACGATGGACACAGGTTTAGTGGAAGTGTAGGTTTCAGAGGATGTCGCGTAATGTGTTGACGTTCTTTGTTCCATTCTGACGTAATGCAATGACGCGACGATTTAATTGGACATTTGCCGGCCGAGGTTACTGTACTTCCATTGTTCACAACGAGAAACATTATAACAATAAACACACTGAGTTTGGCTGCTCAATCTACGGAATACTTGTCTACGCGGTTGATCCCGAGTTCCCGATTAATGCTGAATCCACTGATATCAGGAATTTAATCTCCGTCTGCAGTGGGGGATATGTGCGTTGATCATCCTGCCGCCTTTTGTTTCCTTCTTGGTTTCATTTCCACCTGAATTAGAAGAAGATTTGTATAATTTGATAATAAATATACCTTTTAACCTGAAGTTATACCCGCTTGAGCTGAAAGCGAAGATCGATAAGGAGGTTCATCGATCAACCTTGCTTTTATAAGATGAAACTTGCTCTTATTAGTCGAAGCCTTAAGTTCAAAAGTGAAGGGGTTATGCTGCAAATTTATAAAACTCTGATTAGGCTATTTCTGGAGTATTGCATACAATTCCGGTCGCCCTACTGTAGGAAGGAAGTTCAGGCTTTGAAGAGGTTGAAGAGGAGGTTTACCTGGACGTTGCCGGATTAAAGGAAATGTGCGTTTATGAAAGGTTGGATTAACATGGTTTGTTTTTGCTGGAGCACCGGGGATTGAGGGGAGATCTAGTAGACGTTTAGAAGATTATGAGGGGAAGAGTTAGAGTAGACAAGGTGTGTCGCTTTCCCAGAGTTGAAGTAATTAATACCAGATGGCATGCATTGAGGGTGAGAGGAGGTAGATTCTGGGGAGATGTCAAGGTCAAGCTTTTATGATATGTTTACGAAGACACGTCGTTCTCTTTTATTGTCATTTAGTAATGCATGCATTAAGAAATGATACATCATTTCCTCCGGTGTGATATCACAAAACACAGGACAAACCAAGACTGAAAAAAACTGACAAAACCACATAATTATAACTTATAGTTACAAACAGTGTAACAATACCATAACTTGATGAAGAAGACAGTGAGGACAGAGCACCCGCATTCATTGCATGTGTACCAACAATGACAATTGCTTTGCAGATGCTCGAAATTGGCAGCGTTGTTAATAGAGAGGTATATATTCGTATTTACTTATTTGACAATATTAACCGTCCTTTCACTGTAAATACAACACAATAATATATATTCGGTTTATTTTTCCTGACGTTTTAACTCGATGTGCTGAATGGTCCGAACTGAACATAAAAAGAGCCTTTCACTGTGTTTTGATGCTGGTTGCAGCCAAAAGTCAACGGCTCGACAGATATGCGATGATATTGATCAGTTTGTCTGCTAGTCCGAGAAGTACAAACGAGGATAAATACCGTCCATGGATAACAAGGGCTGGGAGATTCACAAAGAGTGATGGCATTCTCGTGATGTAGAGAAGGACAAGAAAACAGATGTTCAAACATCAATAACGTTTTCAGATGCCGTTTGATAACGTGGTCTTGAACACGTTCCGAATACCTGCCTTCACTGACCGGAAAGGCCAAGATTTAGAAAACTTCACAAACAAGAGAAAATCTGCATATGATGGAAATCCAAGAAACACACACTGAATTGCGTATATAATATTTGTCTGATTAGAGATCTTAACTTTTCTGCTGTGAATGCAATGGAACCGATGCAGAGGGGTTTCACCAGGAAGGTGCCGAATATGGAACATTTCAGCTATCAGCGGAGATAGAACATAGAATAGTACAGAACAGTACAGGCCTTTCGGCCCACAATGTTGTGCCGACCCTCAAACCCTGCCTCCCATGTAAGCCCCCACCTTAGATTCCTCTATATACCTGTCTAGTAGTCTCTTAAACTTCACTAGTGTATCTGCCTCCACCACTGACTCAGGCAGTGCATTCCACGCACTAACCACTCTCTGAGTAAAAAACCTTCCTCTAATATCCCCCTTGAACTTCCCACCCCTTACCTTAAAGCCATGTCCTCTTGTATTGAGCAGTGGTGCCCTGGGGAAGAGGCGCTGGCTATCCACTCTATCTATTCCTCTTATTATCTTGTACACCTCTATCATGTCTCCTCTCATCCTCCTTCTCTCCAAAGAGTAAAGCCCTAGCTCCCTTAATCTCTGATCATAATGCATACTTTCTAAACCAGGCAGCATCCTGGTAAATCTCCTCTGTACCCTTTCCAAAGCTTCCATATCCTTCCTATAGTGAGGTGACCAGAACTGGACACAATACTCCAAGTGTGGCCTAACCACAGTTTTATAGAGCTGCATCATTACATCTCGACTTATGAAAGCTAACACCCCATAAGCTTTCTTAACTACCCTATCCACCTGTGAGGCAACTTTCAGGGATCTGTGGACATGTACCCCTAGATCCCTCTGCTCCTCCACACTACAAAGTATCCTGCTATTTACTTTGTACTCTGCCTTGGAGTTTGTCCTTCCAAAGTGTACCACCTCACACTTCTCCGGGTTGAACTCCATCTGCCACTTCTCAGCCCACTTCTGCATCCTATCAATGTCTCTCTGCAATCTTTGACAATCCTCCACACTATCTACAACATCACCAACTTCTGTGTCGTCTGAAAACTTGCCAAGCCACCCTTCTACCCCCAGAGAATCCGTCATTCTCTCCTTGAAGCCGGGGAAGAAGAGATGCTTCATACAGAAGATTAAAAAGTATTGGAGAGGTACTTAGACATAAAACCATAAGACAAAGGAGCAGAAGTAGGCCATTCGGCCCATCGAGTCTGCTCTGCCATTTTATCATGAGCTATCAATTCTCCTATTTAGTCACACTCTCCCGCCTTCTCACCATAACCTTTGATGCCCTGGCTACTCAGATACCTATCAATCTCTGCCTTAAATACACCCAATGACTTGGCCTCCACTGCTGCCCGTGGCAATAAATTCCATAGATTCACCACCCTCTGACTACAAAAATTTCTTCGCATTTCTGTTCTGAATGAGCGCCGTTCAATCCTTAAGTCATGCCCTCTCGTACTAGACTCCCCCATCATCGGAAATAACTTTGCCACATCCACTCTGTCCATGTCTTTCAACATTCGAAATATTTCTATGAGGTCTCCCCTCATTCTTCTAAACTCCAAGGAATACAGTCCAAGTGCGGACAAACGTTCCTCATATGTTAACCCTCTCGTTCCCGGAATCATTCTAGTGAATATTCTCTGAACCCTCTCCAACATCAGCGCGTCCTTTCTTAAATAAGGAGCCCAAAACTGCACATGGTATTCCAAGTGAGGTCTTACCCGTGTCTTATAGAGCCTCAACATCACATCCCTGCTCCTTTATTCTATTCCTCTAGAAATGCATGCCAACATTGCATTCGCCTTCTTCACTACTGACTCAACCTGGAGGTTAACCTTAAGGATATCCTGTACGAGGACTCCCAAGTCCCGCTGCATCTCAGAACTTCGAATTCTTTCCCCATTTAAATAATAGTCTGTCCGTTTATTTTTTCTGCCAAAGTGCATAACCATACAGTTTCCAACATTGTACTTCATTTGCCACGTCTCTGCCCATTCTTCCAATCTATCCAAGCCTCTCTACTGACTCTCCGTTTCCTCAGCACTACCGGCCCCTCCACCTATCTTCGTATCGTCAGCAAACTTAGCATCAAAGCCATCTATTCCATAATCCAAATCGTTGATGTGCAATGTAAAAAGAAGCGGCCCCAACACTGATCCCTGTGGAACACCACTGGTAATCGGCAGCCAACCAGAATAGGATCCCTTTATTCCCACTCTCTGTTTCCTGCCAATCAGCCAACGCTCTATCCACGTATGTAACTTTCCCGTAATTCCATGGGCTCTTATCTTGTAAAGTAGCCTCATGTGTGGCACCTTGTCAAAGACCTTCTGAAAATCCAAATATACAACATCCACTGCATCTCCCTTGTCTAGCCTACTGGTAATTTCCTCAAAAAATTGTAATAGGTTTGTCAGGCAGGATTTTCCTTTAAGGAATCCATGCTGAGTTCTGCCTATCTTGTCATATGCCTCCAGGTACTCTGTAACCTCATCCTTGACAATCGACTCCAACAACTTCCCAACCACCGATGTCAAGCTAACAGGTGTATAATTTCCTTTTTGCTTCCTTGCCCACTTCTTAAATAGCGGAGTGACATTTGCAATCTTCCAGTCTTCCGCAACCATGCCAGAATCTATCGACTTTTGAAAGATCATCGCTAATGTCTCCGCAATCACCACAGCTACTTCCTTCAGAACACAAGGGTGCATTCCATCTGGTCCAGGAGATTTATCTACCTTTAGACTATTCAGCTTCCTGAGTACTTTCTCTGTTGTAATTATGTCTGCGCACACTTCTCTTCCCTGCCACCCTTGAGTGTCCGGTATACTACTGATGTCTTCCTCAGTGAAGACTGATGCAAAATACTCGTTCAGTTCCTCTGCCATCTCCTTATTTCCCATTACAATTTCTCCAGCATCATTTTCGATCTGTCCTATATCTACTCTCACCTGTCTTTTACTCTTTATATACTTGAAAAAGCTTTTAGTATCCTCTTTGATATCATTTGTTAGCTTCCTTTCATAGTTAATCTTTTCTTTCTTTATGACCTTCTTGGTTTCCTTTGGTAAGGTTTTAAAAACTTCCCAATCCTCTGTCTTCCCACTAATTTTTGCTTCCTTGTATGCCCTCTCCTTTGCTTTAACTTGGGCTTTGACTTCTCTTGTCAACCACGGTTGCATCCTTTTTCCACTCGAAAATTTCTTCTTTTTTGGAATATACCTGTCTTGCACATTCCTCATTTGTTGCATAAACTCCAGCCACTGCTGCTCTGCCGTCTTTCCCGCCAGTGTCCCTTCCCATTCAACTTTGACCCGTTCCTCTCTCATGCCACTGTAATTTCCTTTATTCCACTGAAATACCGACACATCAGATTTCGGCTTCTCCTTTTCTAATTTCACAGTGAACTCAATCATGTTATGATCACTGCCTCCTAAGGGTTCCTTCACCTCAATCTCTCTAATCACCTCCGGTTCATTACACAATACCCAATCCAGTACAGCCGATCCCTTAGTGGGCTCAACAACAAGCTGTTCTAAAAAGCCATCTTGCAGACATTCTACAAATTCTCTCTCTTGAGATCCAGTGCTGACCTGATTTTCCCAATCTACTCGCATTTTAAAATCCCCCATAATTATTATAACACTGCTCTTCTGACAAGCCTTTTCAATTTCCAGTTGTAATTTGTAGTCCACATCCCTGCAGCTATTTGGAGGTCTATAAATAACTGCCATCAGGGTCCTTTTACCCCTGCTATTTCTTAGCTCAACCCATAAAGATTCTGCACCTTCCGATCCTATATCGCCTCCTTCTAATAATTTAATATAATTTCTTACCAATAAAGCCACGTCTCCCCCTCTGCCTACCTTCCTATCCTTCCGATACACCGTGTATCCTTGGACGTTCAGCTCCCAGAGACATGCATCCTTCAGCCAGGTCTTAGTGATGGCCACAATATCATACCTGCCAATCTGTAGCTGTACGACAAGATCATCCACCTTATTCCTTATGCTGCGTGCATTTAAGTACAACACCTTAAGACCAGTATTTGGTAATTTTTGCTTTGATTTCACTGCAACTTTATTGCACTGCAACTCATCCCAATGGCTACAAACTTGTCCCATCACCTGCCTGTCTTTCCTGACATCTTTACTGCTCACTATCTTAGATTTATTTCTGTTTTCCCCTTCCTCCGCTCTATCATTCCGGTACCCATCCCCCTGCAAAATTAGATTAAACCCTCTCTAACAGCTCTACTAAACTTTCCCGCCAGGATATTGGTCCCTTTCGGGTTCAGGTGTAACCTGTCCTTTTTGAACAGGTCATACTTCCCCCAGAAGAGATCCGAATTATCCAAGAATCTGAAGCCCTGCCCCCTGCACCAGTCTCTCAGCCACGCATTCATCTGCCTGATCCGACTATTTTTGCCCTCGCTAGCACGTGGCACAGGTAGCAATCCCGAGATTACTACCCTGGAGGTCCTGCTTCTCAGCTTCCTTCCCAACTCCTGGAAATCTCTCTTCAGGACCTCCTCCTTTGTCCTATCTATGTTATTGGTACCAACATGTACCAAGACAACTGGCTGCTCACCCTCTCCCTTTAGAATGTTCAGGACCCGATCCGAGACATCCCGTACCCTGGCACCTGGGAGGCAACACACCATGTGGGTATCTCTGTCAGGCTCACAGAATCTCCTGTCCGTTCCCCTGACTATGGAAACCCCTACGACTACCGCATTTCTCTTCTGCCTCCTTCTCTCCTGCACAACAGCGCCAGGCTCAGTGACAGAGACTATGTTCAGTATGGTAACCATTTCTCCCACATCAGCTCCATCTAACACGATGTACATAAGTTTAGTGGAAGTGTAGGTTTCAGAGTATGTCCCGTAATGTGTTGACTTCCTTTGTTCCATTCTGACGTAATGCAATGACGCGACGATTTAATTGGACATTTGCCGGCCGAGGCTACTGCACTTTCATTGTTCACAACGAGAAACATTATAACAATAAACACACTGAGCTGGGCACCTCAATGGACGGAATACTTGTCCACGCGGTTGATCGCGAGTTCCCGATTAATGTTGAATCCACTGATATCAGGACATTAATCTCCGTCTGCAGTGGGGGATATGTGCGTTGATCATCCTGCTGCCTTTTGTTTCCCTCTTGCTTTCATTTCCATCTGAATTAGAAAAAGATTTGTATAATTTGATAATAAATGTACCTTTTAATCTCAAGTTATACCCGCTTGAGCAGAAAGCGAAGATCGATAAGGAGGTTCATCGATCAACCTTGCTTTTATAAGATCAAACTTGCTGTTATTAGTCGAAGCCTTAAGTTCAAAAGTGAAGGGGTTATGTTGCAAATTTATAAAACTCTGATTAGGCTATTTCTGGAGTATTGCATACAATTCTCGTCACCCTACTGTAGGAAAGAAGTTCAGGCTTTGAAGAGGTTGAAGAGGAGGTTTACCTGGATGCTGCCGGGTTTAAAGGGTATGTGTGTGTATGGAAGGTTGGATTAACATGGTTTGTTTTCTCTGGAGCACCGGGAGCTGAGGGGAGATCTAGTAGAGGTTTAGAAGATTATGAGGTGAAGAGTTAGAGTAGACAGGGTGTGTCGGTTTCCCAGGGTTGAAGTAACTAATACCAGATGCCATGCATTGAGGATGGGAGGAGGTAGATTCTGGGGAGATGTCAAGGTCAAGCTTTTTTGATCAGAGTGGTGGATGCCTGGAGTGCACTGCCCGGTACGGTGGTAGAAACAAAAACATTAGAGGCTTTAAAGAGAGCAGAATCAGAATTCAGAAAAAGAATCGGGTTTATTATCACCGGCATGTGTCATGAAATTTTGTATCTTAGCAGCAGCAGTTCAGAGTAATACATAATATCGAAGAAGAAAATAAATAATAATAAATAAGTAAATCAATGATAGTATACGTATTTCGAATAGATTGAAAATCGTGTAAAAATCAGAAATAATATATATTTGAAAATTGATGTAGTGTTTATGATTTCAATGTCCATTTAGAAATCGGATGGCGGAGCGGAAGAACCTGTTACTGAATCGCTGAGTGTGTGCGTTCAGGCTTCTGTGCCTCCTGTCTGATGGTAACAGCGGGAAAAGGGCATGTCCTGGGTACTGGAGGTCCTTAAGCTTTCTGAGGCACCGCTCCTGGAAGATGTCCTGGGTACTTCGTAGGCTAGTATCCACGATGGAGAGGAACAAATTTTACAAACCTCTGCAGCTTCTTTCGGTTGTGTGCAGTAGCCCCACTCCCCGTACCAGACAGCGATGCAGCCTGTCAGAATGCTTCCCAATGTACATCTATAGAAGCTTTTCAGTGCATTGGTTGACATACCGAATCTCTTCAAACTCCCGATGAAGTACAGACGTTTTCTTGCTTTCTTTAGAACTGCATCGATATGTGGTGACCAGGATAAGTCCTCAGAGATCTTGACACCCAGGAACCTGAAACTGCTCACTGTCTCCACTTCTGATCCCTCTATGAGGATTGGAATGTGTTCCTTCGTCTTACCCTTCCTGAAGTCCACACTCAGCTCTTTCGTCTTGTTGGTGTTCAGTGCCAGGTTGTTGCTGCGACACCACTCCACTAGTTGGCATATCTCAGTCCTGTAGGCCCTCTCTTCTCCATCTGAGATTCTACCTACAATGTTTGCATCATCAGCAAATTTATAGGTGGCATTTGATGCGCACTTTTGATTACTCGATATCCTCATGGATGTCAGGAAGATCGAGGGATATGGACAAGGTAGGAAGGAGGGATTAGAGTTTGAGTATCTTTGATTTGCTGTTTAGATGTCACGGCAATACATTGTGGGTCGAACGGCCTTTTCACGTATATTTCTGTGCTGTTTGCTCCATGATATTGGAATTTCTTCCAGTTTTCCTTTCCAGATATTTACAACCAAGTGTTTGCAGCGCTGGGCTCTAGTGGCGCAATCGGTTAGCGCGCGGTACTTATATGGCAGTACACGGCGGAGAAATGCCGAGGCTGTGAGTTCGAGCCTCACCTAGAGCACTTGTGATTTTAATGCTTGCAACGCCCAGGTCACTGCGTGTTTTTCAAGCTGAGCCCCCTGTTTATTACTTGCATTTAACTTCGAAGCGATGCATCTCTGACCTTATTCACTAAAAGGCATGTGCCCGCGGGGCTGCAAACATTCTCCGTGTTTGCTTCTCTCGCTCAACACGCGTAGCCTCACTTCCCTTTGTTGAACGTGCCTGAACAGGCGGTTTCTTTGTTGAATCAAGGCATCACAAGCCCAACACATTCCTGTCTTCTCAATTCAATTAACCAAACATTGAAACAACGAACCCGACCTTTCCTGAAGCCATGCCTCAGAAACGCTGTAATTGCACCTCACCTTGGTTCGCCGTGCTGTCGATTAAGCTCAATGTTCACTTACAACGGCGAGTTGTTTCAGGCACACGCGAACAAAAGAGATATTAATCGTGGCCTCAATGGCCAGAAATGGTATCGAGATGCTGATATCTCTATCCCTCTCTCCCAACATGAAGCTCCAGTATTTCAGCACAGAATTATAAAATAATTCTCACATGTCCTGTGTTCACCAAGCCTCTGTGAAAGAGAGAACACTTCCCCCGATTCTACTGACGTGCTGAGATTCCGTTTCCAATGGTCAGATCCCTCTAGCTGCAATGCGATCCCTCCACTGCGACCTTGATTTGATCTACTTGCCTGAAGGTTGTTGTTCCCAATATAATATTCCTTCACAATCGGTCGTATAACTGGCCTTTCATGTCTTTGTCTGGTTGCGATCCGACGGGTCAGATTGGAACGTGATCATCAGTGAGATATCAGTGTGATGGTGTGTCTGGTGTTAGTGTGGATTCGGTGTGACGACTGGCCGTGATTCATTACTCTACAACTGGTATCATCTCACAAGTAACTCCGGCTTGTAACGCGTCCTGTTGTCTATAAGTGTATCGGCACGTTGTTCAGTTACTTTCAATTAACTTGTAATCTGAGGTGATGAGAACGGACGAGAGAGACAGGGTGAGAAATCTTAAAGGCGCCGTTGAATTTAGTCCGTGAGCTGGAGCGCAACCTCGTGGTAGGGGAAGGGGGAGATCCAAAATGATAGGAGAAGACAGGAGAGCGAGGGAGAAAAAGGAGAGAGAGAAAAATACACACACACACACACACACACACACACATACACACACACGTGTGTGTGTGTGTGTGTGTGTGTGTGTGTATTCTTTTTCTCCCTCTCCTTTTTCTCCCTCTGTCCCTCTCACTATACCCTTCGCCCATGGGCTTCACCCTCCCCCTTTCCTTTCTCCCTGGGCCTCCTGTCCCATGACCCTCTCATATCCCTTTACCAATCCCCTGTCCAGCTCTTGGCTCCATCCCTCCCCCTCGTGTCTTCTCCTATCTTTTTGGATCTCCCCCTCTCCCGCCCATTTTCAAATTTCTTACTAGACTTTATTACATGATATCATGGAGAGCCTCTGTACCTAAAAGCGATGCTTAGGGGCTCTGCTTAGCTCTCAGACAAGCTTCATTATATAGACACAGATACGTAACTAAAAGCACTTAAAAAACTACGTGACTTTGAACTTAGAACTAGATTTCAAAAAAACAACAGTATTATGTAAATGCAGAGCCATAACATCTTTCCTGCAAGGACCTTAGCTAAATTTTAAGAGCATTCACAAGCGATTAGGTTAACCTCTACATATCCAAAGAGACTTAAATTCTTTCACAGAGTGGAAAAAGCTGTCTGATGTGAATGGTCTAATGATTCATTCAGCGGTTGATATAAATTCTGAGCTCGGTTTGGCTATTACATCACTGGCTGATAAATGCAGAGGTATATCTGCGGAGACAAAAAGTTATTGTAGGCTGGGAGTGTTCTTGTAGGATACGGTACTATCAAGGGAAGTATTAAACTACAAAACATTATTCCTGAAGGGATTGTGGGATCATGCTCTGATGTATCTCTACGGAATAAAGGTATTTCTGCTAGAGCCATACCTGACACAGATTCTTAAATTATTTTACTTAATACACCCTTTTACAACCAATATCCGACGCACTTACCGTCGACGCCAGTCAGTCCCCTTGTGATTCCGGGGCTTATTATGGATGAGTACCCATACGATAGTTACCTGTCCTTAAACTGGAGTTTACGAAAGCAGATGCTGGACTATCTGAGACTATTGACACACAATTGTTGCTCTGCACGGATCGGATTGAAAAGGATGGAACACTGATTCTCGTGGGAAAAATACTGCCGTTGTGAGAAGGCTCCAGGAAGCATTCGAACAGAGGAACAGAGAGAGCTTTAGAAACACCTTGTCCATTCACCCCGTGTTCAGAGCAGCTTTTGAGAAGGTGAAAGTTCCTGCTAAATAGACGATGAGCGGAAAGAGGGAACTCTGAGGTACACTCATTCTCAACCTGTCAGGATACGTTCTGGCAGTAGCTGGAGTGTCAGGAAACTCTACATTTGCTGAAATGTTAGAGGAATGGACACAGGGATTAACTGAGAAAATATTGGAACGCGAAGATGTCCTTTCTAGTGGCTGGTCTGATTTTGATTTCTCAAAGAGATCTCACTACACTATTAGAGCAACCGAGGGCACCCCTTTTGGAGAGCGGTCTCTCCGGATGTTTTCAACGGAATTTCAAGATGCTTATCCGCACCTGCTGAAACTGAAGGGAGCTCAGTTCAGTTCAGTCTCTAGAGGGAGACACCGTCTAGTAATCAGAAAGGGTCAGAGGGGATGGTTGATTCGGTAACAATTCAATCGTCCGAATTCCCGTGAGTAGAGGTCCACAACCGTCACATGCTCCTCTAATGACAAACCTTTCAATCCTGGAATCACTTTGTAAACCACCTTTGAATCCTTTCCAATATTAGGGCATGCTTTCTGAGACAAGGGGCTTCAATACTCAGAGCAAGGCCTCATCAGTGCATCTTAAAGCGTCAACAATGCATTCCTATATCTATATTCCATTCCTCTCGAAATGTTTTCCAATATTTCAATCGCACTTTTCACCAACTTCGAAACCTGCAAATTAATCTTCAGGGACTGTTGTACGAAATGTTTTCAGTCCCTTTACACGTCAAATATTCTAATTGTCTCTATGTTTAGAAAATAATCTACGATGTTACTTCTTTTACCAAACTGCAGGACCATACATTTCCTGACAGTGTGTTCTATCTGTAAACATTCTTTACTAGCCTTTCTAATTCCTCCACCTATCTTTGTCTAGTCCACAAAGGTCCATAAAATCATTATTTCCAACATGCAAGACATTAACATGTAAAGTAACCATATTCATTCATCAGTTATACTGTATCCTGCTGTTAGAACATAGAACATAGAAAACCTACAGCACAATATTGGCCCTTCGGCCTACAATGCTGTTCCGAACATGGACTTATTTAGAAATTACCTAGGGTTGCCCATAGCCCTCTATTTTGCTAAACTCCATTACTTATCCAAGAGTCACTTAAAATACTCTGTTGCATCCGCCTCCACCACCGAAGCAGGCAGCCCATTCCATGCACTCACCACTTTCTGCGTAAAAAAAAAAAAACTTCCCCTTGAAATCCCTTCTGTACCTAGTTCTAAGCAGCTTAAAACTATGCCCTCTCGTGTTAGCTATTTCGGCCCTGGGAAAAAGCTCTGACTATCCACACTATCAATGCCTCCCATCGTCTTATACACCTCTACGAGGTCACCTCTCATCCTTAGTAGGAGAAAAGGCCCAGTTCACTCAACCTATTCTCATAGGGAATGCTCCCTTCTCCAGGCAACCTGCTTGTAAAGCTCCTCTACACCCTTTCTATAGTTTCTACATCCTTCGTGTAATGAGTTTTTTTTAGCGTGTCGCACCAGAAAATCAGCCATCCTTGTCTGGCGCGTGGTGTCAGGAGCTCGACGCTCAACCCGGCACGGATGGAAAGCGTCCTCGGCGGTGGACCGACTGCGATTCGAACTCGGGAGCCTTCGCTGCAGAGACCGGCGCTGATCCCATTGCGCCACCAGCTGGCCTGTAATGAGGTGATCAGCACTGAGAACAGTACTCCAAGTGGGTTCTGACCAGGTTCCTATATAGCTGTAACATTACCTCTCGGCACCTAAACTCAATCCTATGGTTGATAACGTCCAATGCAAGATATGCTATCTTAACCACAGAGTCAACCTGCGCAGCAGGTTTCAGTGTCCTATGGACTCGGACCCCAAGATCCCTCTGATCTTCCACAATGCCAAGAATCCTACCATTAATGCTATATTCTGGCAGCATGTTTGACCTGCTATTTTATATTGCACTAACTCAATTGCAACTTTCTTTACTTTAATGTAATATGCTTAACTTTCAAATTTTATTTTTATAACTTCAGAAAATAGCTTTACTACCTACATTATTTTTTTCAGCTCTACTGATAAAGACGTGAATACTTTCCAAGCGTCCATGTTCGATCCTCTGTCAAGATAAATATTGTGTTTTTGTCACGGCAGAGAGCAGTACAACTAGTCACATCGTACAGGATTCAGGGTGCAGTGTTCGATGAGAAAGAGGCCTCGATGAAGACTGTCGGTGTCAATTTCTCAGACGTGACTATTATTTGGAAAGAGCGACATGAGCGCTATTCAGACAAGCTGTCGTTCGCTATATTGCAAGGGAATTTTAGATCGTCGTTCTGAAATATTCATCGGCCGCAGAGCTCAGTAACGAGCGTTTAAAATCTTTCTGTACTTTTTGTAATTCGCTTGGTAGTCTCTGAGACAGGGTTTAAATGTAAACAAACTGTCGGATTCGTTAGCAGCCCTAGTTTACTGCATGAAGTTACAATTAATATTGATGTTATCATTATTATTATTTTGTTTGACTCAGCAGTTTCTTGCCTTATGCACATTGAAGTTTTGACTGATCTGATGGCACGTTCCTTAATTGCTTTTATTGATTTCCGAGAGGAATTTAATCTCATTCTTGTACCTGATGATATATGTATGTGTGCCGTGATGACAAGTTTACTTTCTGCTTTGAACTTTGAACTTTGGCCGAGGCTACTTTCCATGTTGTAGGACTCTATGACAACGTCTTAAAACATCTGCATTGCAAAAAGAGGGATACTGGCCGTATTAAACCACACAAAGTGAATATAATGCAGTCCTGAAAGAGCAACACGGAATTCCCATGTCCAAAAATGTGTCAAACGCACAGTATTGAGCTCCGCTGCCAATGTATATTTCAGAACGACGATATAAAATTCCCTTGCAATGTAGCGACCGGCAATTTGTCTGAACGGCACCGATATCATTCAGTCCAACCTGTAGTTGCATCGGAGAAATTGATAGCGACGCTTCAGCGAGGCATCTTTCTCATCAAACTGTGCACCCCGAATCTCAAGTAATCTCACCCGTTGTACCGCTCTCTGCTGTGTAAAAAAAAACACAATATATTTATCATTCTTCTGTCTTTCCCATCCACCCAAACAGAGCATGTTTTGATCGCTGCAATAAAATTACGGTGATTGAATTTTCAAAACAGCACGTGTAAAGCACAGTAGTTGTCAGGAGTGGGATTCGAACTCACGGCTCCATGTGGAGACCAGAACACTCGGGTTTGCTGTGAAGCGACTGTATCGCCACAAGTCTGGCGCCTTGGGCCACTCGGCCACACTAACAGCACTGAAATACTCTCTTCACATCGGACATAAACAGCTGTGTTTCAGAATGGAATGAATGACTGCTCCAGTGAGAGAGTATACATACAAAACACAGACATTATCCTGTGAATTGAAATTAAATGGATATGTTGTATTTGCTCAGTTTACCAAACGTGTGCGAAATTAAAACATACAGCAGCTCAGCACTGAAACAGGTAATGGATACAGTTCCGGCCATCCGTCATAGAAAGGATGACGTGTGCAGATATGGTTTACCAAGCTGTTACCCGAATTAGACGGTTTGTGAGATAACGAGAGGTTGAACAAACTGAGGTTGCATTCCCTGGAGAATCGGTGGTGAGGGAGAATCTGATGGATGTTTATTGGTTTATGAAAAGCATAGATAAATGTAGAGCACGCAGAAGTTATCTCAATCCGAGGGTCTTATACCATAAGGAATGCATTTCAACGAAGAGGGGATGACAACACCCTATCACTCAATGTCGGCAAGACCAAGGAACAGATTGTGGACTTCAGCAGAGAGAAAACCAGAGGTCCATGAGCCAGTTCTTGTTAGAGGTGGGTATTGCTATTTCTTCTACTTTCTTAACCTGGTCCCAACGTACAGTATCGATGCAGCTATAAAGAAGGCAAGACAGTGGCTATACCTTATTAGGAGTTCGAAGAGATTTGGCATGTCAACAAATACACCCAGAAACGTCTGTAGTTGTACCGTGGAGAGCGTTCTGACAGGCTGCATCACTGTCTGGCATGGAGGCACTACTGCACGAGACCGAAAGTAGCTGCTGAGGATTATAAATCTTGTCAGCTCCATCTTGGGCACCAGCCTACAAATGCCCCAGCACATCATTAGGGAGCGGTGTCTCAGAAAGGCAGCGTCCAATATAAAGGACCTCTAGCACCCAGGGCATGTCATTTTCTCACTGTTGTCATCAGGTAGGAGATACAGAAGCCTGAAGGCACACACTGAGCGATTCAGGAACAGCTTCTTCCCCTCTGTCATTCGATTCCTAAATGGACATTGAAACTTTGAACACCACTTCATTTTTTTGACATACAGTGTTTCTGTTTTTGCAATTAAAAAAAAAATCTATTCAATATACGTAAATAATTTATTTGTTTATTTATTATTATGCTTTATTTTATGTATTATTATTTTTCTCTCTCTGCTAGATTATGTATTACATTGAACTGCTGTTAGTAAGTTAACAAATTTCGCGGCACATGCCAATGATAATAAACCTGATTCTGAAAGCGAATATTCGGCATGACATCAACAACTTTGACGAACTTCTATAAATGTGTAGTGGAGAGTATATTGTCTGTCTGCATCACGACCTGGTACGGAAACAGCAAGGCCTTTGAAGAAACATCTTCAAGAAACGTTAATGGATTCGGCTCTGTCCATCGCGGGTCAAGCCCTGTCAAACATTTAACTAATCTACGTAAACCGGTGTCATCGGAAAGCAGCATCCATCATCAGAGATCCTCACCCACCGGCCCTGCTCTATTGTCGCTGCTGCCGTCAGGTAGAAGGTAGAAGGCACACGAGCCTCAGGACTCACTAACCCCACCACGTTCAAGGACAGTCACTACTCATCAACTACCAGGCTTTTGATCAAACGGTGATAACTTACAAACACGTGCCTATCCATTGAATGATCCCACAACTAATGATTTCACTTTAAATACTTCTGTATACATTATTAGCTGAGTCTGTCTGGGGGAACTCAAAAGGCCAGGCAGCATCTGCGGAGAAGAGTAAACAGTCGACATTTCGGTCTGAGATCCTCCACCAGGGAATTGTTTCTGAGGAAATCCGGCACCCAGGATTGGATGTACGATGATCGGTTGTGCTGTGATGTGCCGTGAGGAAATCACAATCTCGTCTTTCTACCGTTTTTCTCATCCGCACAAACAACCCACGTTATCTTCGCAGTAATAACATCCCTCGATTGAATGTTTAAGGACAAAAGATGTCAGGAGTGGGATTCGAACCCACGCCCCCAGATGGAGACCAGAACACTCGTGCTTGTAAGAAGGACTTTCATTCCCTGAGTCTGGCGCCTTAGACCGCTCGGCCACCCTGACAATTTTGCGTCACCCACTTCACATCCAAAACAAATGGTTGTGTTTGAGAACAGATTGAATGCCTGAGTTGAGAACAGAGTTATTTACACACAAACACATCTTGGGAATCAGAAATGAAAACGAGCTTGTTACAGTTTTCTCAGGTTAGGCAGCATCTGTGGAAAGAGAAGCAGTGTTAAAATTACAGATCAGAACTCGTTAGACGCGTATCAGCAGAAATTTGGGAGGGAGGTTGTAATGGTGAATGACAACGCTGGGAAGAATCGCTGTGTTCACATGTAGGGAAGTGAGGATTTGGACGTTTATAGATGGACTGAATGTGACATCCCTGGCTGGAACACAGTGGGTTCTGTTGTAACGGGGAACGCAGCTTTACTGTTGTTGTTTAAGGTGGCGGAGAGAAAGGGATTCCACGGGTAAAGAAAGAAAAATAAGATGGAAAAAGGGGGCTATGACGGGCACAGGAGCGTCTGATACAGGGGGTAGTGTGCAACATGACGTGATTGCTGTAGGTATTCGAATGATATGAATATTGCGGAATCCTACATATTTGTACCGAATTCTTCCGAGAAGTTAGCGAGGAGGAAAACATCATGGAGGAACGGGAGGCCTTCGTGATCAGGGCAAAGTCCTCGGTAGTAGCCACTGTTGCTAAAGCGCCCCAAATCTCACACAACCGCGGGTGTTGCAAGATATCGGGAAAAAATCTGTGGGCCGCGGTAATTCGGATGATATCGTTTGCTGCAACACAAAGGGCCGATAGGAAGCCCGACACACTGGTGCGATGTTACTGAGCAGGACCCCTATACCAGGAAAGTGACCGATATTTTCTGTACAAATGTGGAGAAGCGGGGGTGTGAAGGACAGGAAAACCTTCAGAAAACAATTCAGCGGTTAATCAAACAGCGACGAAAAGAGATCAAGCTGCGGAGGGACCCAGTAAAGGAACAGGCTGACGTCATGGAGAGGATTAGAGTATCAAAGGAAACAGTACTAAAGTACAAAACACTCTTCCTGAAGGGCTAGTGAGACTATACTCTGGTGTATCTCTACGGACTGAAGGTGCTTATGCTGGAGCCACAGTGGATGCAGGTTCTCAAATTACTTTGCTTTGTAGATCCTGTTCCGACCGGTATCGGGCGCACTTACCATTGACGTCACTCAGTGCCCTGAGATTCCGGGGTTTAGTACTGATGAGTATCCATACAATGGTTACGTCTTGTTGAAGCTGGAGTTTACGGAGCAGATGTTGGAGTAACTGAGATTATTGACACACTAGTCTTGCTCTACCCGGATCCGATTGAGAAGGATGGAGCTTCTATTCTTGTAGGAACAAATACTGCCGATGTGATAATGCTCCTGAGAGCACGCGAGGAGAGAAATTGAAAGAAGTTTTTGTACTCCTTGTCCATTCACACTGTGTACAAAGCTGCTTTTGAGAAGGTGCCAGCTCCTGCGAAGTAGGATGATGAACGGATAGGAGGAACTGTGAGGTACACCCAGTCTGAACCTATTATCTTTTGTACTGGATGCAGGTAGAGTAACAGGAATCCCTGCATTTGCCGGAATGCTCGAGGAATAGAAAAGGGGATTAACTGAGGAAACGTTGGAAGGCGAAGAAACATTTTCTACTGAGGGGTCTGATTTTGATTTCTCCAATAGTAGCTGCCACACTATTAGAGCAACGGAGAACACGCCTTTCTGAGAAAAGTCTCGCTGGTTGCTTAGAGCGGAGTTTGAAGATGGGTTTCAGCATCTGCTGAAATTGCAGGAAGCTAGGTTTATTCCTGGAGCAGGTGGACCCAAGCCGCCGGAAGACACGAGTGATAGACATAGGGAGACAACCTCCAGTAGGCAGGAAGGGTCAAATAGGGACATCAGTAGGGTAAACACTCAATCTTCCCGATCACCGTGAGTAGAGAAACACTCAATCTTCTGAATTGTCGTGCGTAGAGGACCGGAGCCATCAAATACTCCAGCTATCAGTCTTTCCATCCTGAATTATTCTCTAAACTACCTTTGCCATGTCTCCAATGCTAGCCCATCCTTTCAGTGTGTTCTATGTGCCACTTCTTTGCCCATTCTCCTAATCTGTCCAAGTTCTTTTGTAGCTTCTCTACGTCCTGCAGATTTCCTGCATCTCCACCTGTCTTCATCTAGTCCGCAAACCGGCCCGTAAGATCATCAACTCCAACATACAAATCATAAAGATATAAAGTAAAGGTATCCATCCATCAGTTGTATTGCATCCTGCTGTTCTATTTTATATTGTGCTACCCCAATTGCAATTTCCTTTTTGTTTAATCTGATATGCTTATCTTGTCCAGATTTTATTTTTATAACTTTTGAAATCATTTGTACTATCTGTATTAAACGATTCAGCTTTATGTGAATAATTTCAAATCGTTCATATTCGATCCTTCGTCAATCTGTTATTCATCTGGTTCTTTTAAGAAGGAGTTTAAATCTAAAGAAATTCTAGTGGGCTTCGTAGTCGCCCTGGATTATTGCATAAAACAACAATCAATGTTGCTATTATCATTATTATTTCGCTTGAGTTTGCACAGTTTGTTGTGTTATACACGTTGTGTGTTTTGACCGTCCTGTTACCACGGTCCGTCAATGATTTCATTGTGTTTGTTGGATGCCCGCGGGAAAGTGAATTTCATTTTTGTATATCGTGATATATGTATATAGATCTGCTGTGTTGCAAAATGTACTTTCTCCTTTTAACTTTGAACCAGTTGGGCCAAAGGCTATTTTCCGCGCTATATGTCTTAAAACATATGCTTTGCAAAAAAAAGGAAGAGTGGCCTATTAAACCACTGAAAGAGAATATAATCCAGTCCAGAATGATCAATCCGATACTCCCAAGTCCAGAGTGGTGTTAAACGCACGATGCTGAGCTCGGCGGCAGATGTACAGGTAAGAACGACGATGTAAAATGCCTTTTCAGTATAGCGACCGACAACGTGTCTGAATGGCACTGATGTAGTTCTGCCTACCCGACAGCGATGGCTGAGAAGGTGACACAGACACTCTTCACAGATTACTCTTTCTCTTCAAACTCGGCAGCCTAAATCCGATGTGATGTGACCCGTTGTACTGCTCTCTGCTGTGACTAAAACAAAACCTTTATCTTTCTTGCGTTTTTCTCATCCTCCCAACCCATGCTTTGATCGCTGCAATAAAATTAGTGATTGCATTATCAAAACACCAAGTGTAAAAGACAACAGTTGTCAGGAGTGGGATTCGAACCCACGTCTCCAGGTGGAGACCAGAACACTCGCGTCTATTATGAAACGACTTTCTCGGCTTAAGTCTGGCGCCTTAGACCACTCGGCCACCCTGACAACTCTCTTCAAACCCACATGAACAGCTGTGTTTTACATAATAGAGTGAATGACTACTTTGGTAAGAGAGTATACATACACAACACACACTATATCGTGGGATTTGAAATGAAAATGGACGTGATGCCTTTTCTCAGCTTTTCCAGCATGTGAGAATTTAAAGCTCATAGCAGCACAGCACTGAAACTGGTAATGCACACAGTTTAGGCCATCTGTCACCAAAAGGATGACGAGGCTTTGGAGAGTGTGCAGAAGAGATTTAACAAGATGATACCTGATTTAGACGTTTTTTTGCGATAACGAGAGTTTCTACAAACTTTGGCTGTTTTTTTTTCTCTGGAGCAGCAAGGCTGAGTGTGAATCTGATAGACGTCTCTTAGGATTTTGGGAGGCATAGATGAAGGTAGAGCACACAGAAGCTCTCTCCATCCCAGAGGTGACATGTCTTATATTAAAGGGCATACATTTCAACTAAGAAGGGATTGTTTTGAAGAAGATGTGACAACACCCTATCACTCAATGTCGGCAAGACCAAGGACAGATTGTGGTCTTGAGGAGAGGGAAAACCACCGGTCCTTGAGCCAGTTTTCGTTGGAGGAAGTAATTTTAAATTGGTAGGTATTACTATATCCTCTATGTTCTTAGGGAACTGCGGGGATTCACCATGGCCTCAAAAACCTTGATGAACTTCTACAGATGTGTAGTAGAGTATAGATTGTCTGCCTGCATCACGACCTCGTACGGAAATAGCAATACATTTGAAGGAAAATCTCCAAAAGTTTAGCGGATTGGCCCAGTCCATCACGGGTAAAGCACTACAAAACATTCAGCACATCTGCATAACGCTGTCATCGGAAAACTGCATCCACCGCCAGAGGTTCTCACCAACCAGGACATTTTCTTTTTACGCTGCTGCCATTAGGTAGAAAGTAAAAAGATCCTCAGGACTCGCACCGACAGGTGCAAGAACAGTTTACACTCACGTCCCCATCCATTGAATATTCCGACAGCCAAAGATTTCACTTTAAACACTATTCTATATCGATTAGATGAGTAGAAAAGAGTACACAGTCGACGTTACGGGCCGAGATCCTTCTCCATGGAATTGTTTCTGAATAAATCGCTCACCCAGAAATCGGTGTGCGATGATCTGTTGTACTGTGATGAGCAGGGTCAAAAGCCACAATCTGTTCTACCGTTTTCCTAATCCACACTAAGAACCTACGTTTTGTTGCAGAAATAACATCACCTGGATTGAATGTTTAACAACAAAAGATGTCAGGAGTGGGATTCGAACCCACGACCCCAGCTGGAGACCAGAACACTCGCGTTTGTCGGAAGGATTTTCATACCTTGAGTCTGGCGCCTTAGACCACTCGGCCACCCTGACTACTGTTGTGTTTGGGAACGGAATGAATCCCTGATTTGAAGGCAAAGTTATTTACGCACAAACACACATATCATCCTGCTAATCGGAAATGAACGCGAGCTTGTTACAGTTTCGCAGGTTAGGCAGCTTCTTTGGCAAGTGAAGCAAAATAATTACAGATCGAAACTCGTGAGACGCGTCTCAGCAAGAATTTGGGAAGGAGGTTTGCTGAGATGAATGAGAACGCTTGGAAGACTCATTATTTTTACATGTAGTGAAGCGGGGAAGAAACGTTAATAGACCGTATTGAATCTGAAAACATTGAGTGCGAGTTGATCATGACAACGTCAACAGAAACTGAACACAGTTCAATTATATCTCGCAACGCTGCTTTACAGATGGATGTTAGTAACTGAACTATAAAGCTCAATAGTCTGATGACTGTGGAAGAAAGTGAAGCTGCGATTAAGTTCACAAGAACGTAAGATATCGTGCAGAAAGGCCATTCGGTCCGCTGTATCTGTTCATCATTCTATCATGGATGAGTTATTACAGTCAGAATGTTGTTCAGGCTTGTAGGTCAATGTTTACTCTGATGGAGAGGAGACAGAAGCAGGGCGTTTTGCACTGTAGAGCAGCGGCCTTTCTGAAAGATGAGACGCTTAAGAGAACGTATTTCGCTCGGGTTTGCTAATCCTGAGATAAATGCACAGAAGACATTAAAGTAAGGCAGGGACAAGGGGGCGGCCATCGCCGGAGTGGAATGCTCCTCGCGGGATGTGGAAAGGCGGGGAGACTTCCATGGTTCCTGATAACAACAGCTGCGAGAAGTACACAGAGCTGCAGCTGGTAACAATCTGCAAGGTGCAGATTCTATGAGGTGTTTGAGTTGAATCTGGATGAACCCCGGTTCACTGGGGGCCGCAGGCGGGATGGACTAGGACATATAAAGTGGTAGATACGGTCAGGGTGCAGGACACAGGAAACTGGGTGACAGTCAGGAAGGGGAAAGGGTTTAGAGAGCCAGTGCAGACTATCCCTATGACCATCACCCTCACCAACACCTGGTTGCCGTTTGTGGTTGGATGATCTAGCAGGGGAAAGCCACAGAGGTCGGATGTCTGGCACTGTGTCTGGTTCTATGCCTCAGAAGGGAAGGGGAAGAACAGATTCCTGGATGTTATGTTGCTTCCCGGGTACCAGTGCAGTCGGAGCAGAGTGGTGGTAGAGGGAAACTGATTAGGTCTGGAATCCAAAAAGAAGCGTAGAGCTTTGAGACCTTCCTGACCATGGATGTCCAGTCCTTATATACTTCCATCCCCCATCAGGAACGTCTCAATGCTCTACGCTTCTTTTTGGATTCCGTCTAGCGAAATTAGTCCTTACTCCTAATAATTTCTCCTTTGGCTCCTCCCACTTCCTCCAAACTAAAGGTGTAGCTATGATCACCCGCATGGGTCCTAGCTATGCCTGCCTTTTTGTTGGCTTTGTGGAACAATCTATGTTCCGTGCCTATTCTGGTATCTGTCCCCCAATTTTCCTTCGCTACATCGACGACTGCATTGGCGTTGCTTCCTGCACGCATGCAGAACTCATTGACTTTATTAACTTTGCCTCCAACTTTCACCCTGCCCCAAGTTTACTTGGTCCATTTCCGACACCTCCCTCCCCTTTCTAGATCTTTCTGTCTCTGTCTCTGGAGACAGCTTATCTACTGATGTCTACTGTAAGCCTACTGACTCTCACAGCTGTCTGGACTATTCCTCTTCTCACCCTGTCTCTTGCAAAAACGCCATCCCCTTCTCGCAATTCCTCCGTCTCCGCCGCATCTGCTCTCAGGATGAGGCTTTTCATTCTAGGACGAGGGAGATGTCTTCCTTTTTTAAAGAAAGGGGCTTCCCTTCCTCCACTATCAACTATGCTCTTAAACGCATCTCCCCATTTCACATACATCTGCTCTCACTCCATCCTCCCGCCACCCCACTAGGAATAGGGTTCCCCGGTCCTCACCTACCACCCCACCAGCCTCCGGGTCCAACATATTATTCTCCGTAACTTCCGCCACCTCCAACGGGATCCCACCACTAAGCACATTTTTCCCTCGCCCCCTCTCTGCATTCCGCAGGGATCGCTCCCGACGCAACTCCCTTGTCCATTCGTCCCTCCCATCCCTCCCCACTGATCTCCCTCCTGGCACTTATCCGTGTAAGCGGAACAAATGCTACACATGCCCTTACACTTCCTCCCTTACCACCATTCAGGGCCCCAAACAGTCCTTCCAGGTGAGGCAACACTTCACCTGTGAGTCGACTGGGGTGATATACTGCGTCCGGTGCTCCCGATGTGGCCTTTTATATATTGGCGAGACCCGACGCAGACTGGGAGACAGCTTTGCTGAACATCTACGCTCTGTCCGCCAGAGAAAGCAGGATCTCCCAGTGGCCACACATTTTAATTCCACATCCCATTCCCATTCTGACATGTCTGTCCACGGCCTCCTCTACTGTAAAGATGAAGCCACACTCAGGTTGGAGGAACAACATCTTATATTCCGTCTGGGTAGCCTCCAACCTGATGGCATGAACATCGACTTCTCTAACTTCCGCTAAGGTCCCACCTCCCCCTCGTACACCATCTGTTACTTATTTTAATGCACACATTCTTTCTCTCACTCTCCTTTTTCTCCCTCTGTCCCTCTGAATATACCACTTGCCCATCCTCTGGATTCCTCCCCTCCCTTGTCTTTCTTCCCGGACCTCCTGTCCCATGATCCTCTCGTATCCCTTTTGCCTATCACCTGTCCAGCTCTTGGCTCCATCCCTCCCCCTCCTGTCTTCACCTATCATTTTAGATCTCCTCCTCCCCCTCCAACTTTCAAATCCCTTACTCACTCTTCCTTCAGTTAGTCCTGACGAAAGGTCTCGGCCTGAAACGTCGACTGCACCGCTTCCTACAGATGCTGCCTGGCCTGCTGTGTTCACCAGCAACCTTGATGTGTGTTGCTTGAATTTCCAGCATCTGCAGAATTCCTGTTGTTAGAGCTTTAAGTTCCTCGGCTTAAACATCACCGCGGATCTCACGTGGTCTGTACATACCGGCTGTGTGGCACAACAGCGCCTCTATCACATGAGACCTCTGAAGAAGTTTGGGATGGGCTCCCAAATTCTAAGAACTTTCTACAGGGACACAATGGAGAGCATCCTGACTGGCTGCGTCACTGCCTGCTATGTGAACTGTACTTCGCCCAATCGCAGGACTCTGACATCCCGATGCGTCTGTAGATATGATCTTCCGACTCTTCAGGACATTTACTAAGACAAGTGTGTACAAAGCGTCCGATGGATCTTTGGAGACCCGAGTCACCATGACCACAAACTGTTCCAGCTGCTATCATCCTGGAAACAGCATCACAGCATAAATGCCACCTCCTTATGACAAAAAAAAAGCCATCACGTAGGCATTCTAGACATTCTCACTGTTGGAATCCAGCAACAACATGATTTTCCCGGTCTTGCAGAATATTTAAATCCCTCATGACGATTGTTATATTACCTTTTAGGCATGGAGGTAGTCGGCAAGCCTGAGGACTCCAGCCTCCTGCCTCCTGCCAAGCCTCGCCTCTAGTCTCTAGCCTCTAGCCTCAAGCCTGAATACTCCCGCCTCCTGCCTCCTGCCAAGTCTCGCCTCCAGTCTCTAGCCTCAAGCCTGAAGACTCCAGCCTCGTCCTTGCCTAGTTCTGGGGTCCAAGCCACAGGCCAGACCCAGGTACTCTCTGGCTCGGAGTCCAAGCCCGGGCTACTAGCTCTCTTGTCTAGTCCTTTTCCCGGTTCCCGGTTTTCGTGTCCATGACCTTGCCCTCACCCTGTATCCTAGTCCTGTCCCTAGTACTTCAAGTGTCTTGCACTTGGGTCCGTTCCTAGCTACCTCCTTATGACAAAAAAAAAACATCACGTAGGCATTCTAGACATACCCACTGTTGGAATCCAGCACCAACATCATTTTCCCAGTCTTGCTGAATATTTAAATCCCTCATGATGATTGTTATATTACCCTTTAGGCATGGAGTTCTATCTCCCGTTGGAATTCGTATTCCACATCCCTACTCTTGTCTGTGTGGTCTCTCTGAAAATCACATCAAGGTGTTTTACCCTTACAGTTCGTTAGCTCTATCCACAATGATACAACGGCTTACGACCTCTTTCCAATGATATGATTTCATTTTTAACCAATACAGCAACACCGCCGCGTCCACATTCTTTCCTGGACGTTTGCTACAACGTGTATCACTCATATTAGTCTTTCCACAGCGTACACACGAATGCCCGTATGTGGCTCTGCTAGAACTTCTTCTACAATATCCAGTAAACAACGCGCATTCAAATATAACACATTCAGTCCATTTCAATTTCGCCCGCCTTTTTAAGTTGCAGCTCATCTTCTTGATAGCAATTTTGCTGCATCGTCAGCCTTTCCTTTCTAACGGTCTCGTTACACATTGTCTCTGTTTCTCAAACAACTGCCGCATCTTCAGGACTACCACGCCGGTTCCCTGCCCCTTGCCAAATTAAGACAAACTGATCAGAAAAACTCGAGCCAACTTGCCGGCTAGGACATTAGACCCCAGGGGTAACTTGTCGTACCCTCCCCAGAATCTCTTCCACAATCTCAAATACAATCTCATTTTGATCGTTATTGTGAATGAGAAAAACTGCAAAAAAAATCGCCCCCGTGGTCGAGGACTCCACGGATAATCAGCACTCTTCAAAGATTCCCTGTCTGACGTAAATGGTCGCGTAACCAGGACCTGTGATATACCGCATCTGCTCATAGGACCATCTTCCACCTACTCCCGCATCTGCACCTGACTCTGATCGGTGGGGTGGAGGAGGAGCAGTGGGCTAAGTAGGTGGACTAACCATAATCAAGAGTGACCTGCAGGCCAGCAGAGGAAAGGGGCGACTTGCATCTCTTTTATTTGGTTTATCTGGACAAAAATAATTTGGACATTGTTCAGTGGAGAAGTGGATAAAGAGCCGAAAGCATGAAAGGAGGTGCCGCTTGTATTCAGTGGTGCAGATGATGGAACACACGAGGAAATATAATAATATCGAGTCTACGTCAGTTACAGCTTTACGCAGCAGCCTTTTGTTTTGATCTCGCATATTGATAATGGCATATCAAATATAATTGTGGAAATAGCATGTATGCATATAAACACACATTTAACATATTTAAGCACTTAAGCGTATTGTGAAGAATGTTCCCAATAAATGTTCAGGTTTGTTTTGATTCAACCTGGCTGTGTACAACAACAAAGAGAATTAATGCACATCACAAATCAGATCAATTGCAGTCAGAAATAGCTGTAGTTAACCCGTTGCAGTTCGGCACATCCAGAATTATGGAATAAGCCATAAATTTGTATATAAAACAAATAAAACGCTATTCTTAAAGATCTTGCAATGATTTGTAAACATTGCTCTCAAAGAAGAAAAGGAAGAGTTCTCTGTAAACGGGGACGGATGAGAAGCACAGCCTTGATGCATCTGTACAAAATCTCAGCTGCTGACACTCAAACGCATCTCTCCGACCTCATGGAGAGCCACTCTCTGGATTGGAACTGCAGAACAGCGGATATGAAACAGACACATTGAGTGTAATGCTGGAACTTCAGTAAGATTACAGGACCTTGCATTTAATAAACGTAATGTTCTACATTTTCAAAGTTTGTCACTCCTCACGCTGATGTTGTCACTGGATCTCAGCTCACTGAGCTGAGATGATGATCTCACTGCAGGCCAAGTTGCCGACGTCATTACTATTCAAGGCCCACAGTTGACCATGATGATAATGTCGTCTCTTGAGCCATAACAGTGACTACAGTGATAATGTTACCGCGTGTCCTGGTCATTCACTGAAATGCATTCCTAAGACACCCATATTTTAAATTCTACTTCTCTGCATAGAATTCAACTGGAGATTTATCCAACTCCCCGAGAGTTCCCTTCTGTCAGCCGATCGCGATTACCTAGATCAAAGGCACCATAAATGCAACATTGTATTTTGTACGTTACTGCCCCATATGACAGTGTAACCAGCAAGACAGGTGGACAATTATTCCAGGTGCTACTGTCCTGCTGCTTCACCGCTAACCTGAAATGCAGGATCACCGCTAAACCCATATATCGGCTTTTACCTTAAAAGTGCAACTGATGTGCCGTTATTCTGATGCCAATACAGTAGATTGCAATTTGTCAGCATGCATCTGGTATGGTTTCTGTATAGATCATCCTGTGCACAGCAGACTGGAAACTATATGAAATGATCACCAATAGAAAAACTTGTTTTATAGCCCGGACGACGCAGCGAAGGGATTAACAATGCAATAATGTAATTTGGTGGCAGAACCGTTGACGATTTTAACTTTAGCCTTTGCGTAGCAGATGCAGTCTCCCCGTGTGTAGTACAAACGAATACAGAGAATAAATCATAATCAGCATCTTCTTCACTACACCTGGTGGTGGAAATAAGCAAAACGGAAGAGACTTCTCACCCTGCGCGACGGGACACTATTTAGACAATAGAACCGTGTAAAGGGATTGGTAATCCAGAGCGATCTGAGGAAAACCCTTTTCCAACCATTTGTCAGAAGGGATTTCAAACGTACTGTAAAATGATTAGTGGTGGAGGATGATTTTGCACAGTAGATTGAGGAAGTTCCCAGATAGGAAACAGGCAAAGAGTTTGAACGTCTGGAAGGTTACAACTATCAGAGGCGCAGTTGATTTATTAAATGGACCCTAGGCAATACTAAATAAAGCAGCCGTGAATCTTAGAAGCGAAACACAGACTGTACACAATCAGACCCAGAAAGAGGTTTAAAATCACGTTAGAAGATAATATATAAAAGAGCTAAATTGAATCCGTGCACAAAGAGGACAACATGTAGTGAGGGAGTGTTTATGGGTTCAATATCCATTCAGAAACCAGATGGAAAGAAGCGATTCCTGTATTATCACTGCAGATCCAGGCGCATCACTGACCAGACTTACAGCGCCCCTACTGATCAAATCCCACATCGCTAACCGCAGTGATAATTTCACTGCATATCCAGTCCCATCTCTGTCCACACGGAGAACTAAGCTGCTTGCCCAGTTCCAGTATGTTCTACACTCGTAATGTCGCTGCTACTCCAACACCGCCACTGACAATGCGAAGGTCTGTTTTCAAACACGTCACTCTGCAGAAGTATTCGACCAGAGATGATGTTCAACTATCATTGATCCCATTGTCACGGGTTACGAAGGGCAAGTGCGACAGCATTCGTAATATCCTGAATTATTAATGCCCGCTCACATGCAGCAAGTATAAAGGCTCACCCCTCAGCAAGATACAAAACTGCACAGTCAATATCTCAATATTGGTATCATTGATGGGATTTCTAGCAAATAAACATAAGATGTTTCTTTTGCGCAAGGATATTAGCAAACATTCAAGCCGTTGGGGAAGAACGCTCGTTGTCTGTTCTTTTTATCATTAGATCGGGTTGTGGTACAATCCGGGCAGACCAGAGAAAGCGAGTGTTTATGGAAGAAATGTTCATATAGTACGGACAAAAGGAATTTGTTGCACTTACAACGAAGACATTTGTGACTTCTACGTTCAATTCAATATTGGTCACTATTCATTTGATAGTCATAGACATAGTCATAGTCATACTTTATTGCTCCCGGGGGGAATTGGTTTTCGTTACAGTTGCTCCATAAATAATGAATAGTAATAAAACCATAAATAGTTAAATAGTAATATGTAAATTATGCCGGGAAATAAGTCCAGGACCAGCCTATTGGCTCAGGGTGTCTGACCCTCCAAGGGTGGAGTTGTAAAGTTTGATGGCCACAGGCAGGAATGACTTCCTATGACGCTCTGTGTTGCATCTCGGTGGAATGAGTCTCTGGCTGAATGTACTCCTGTGCCCACCCAGTACGTTATGTAGTGGATGGGAAACATTGTCCAAGATGGCATGCAACTTGGACAACATCCTCTTTTCAGACACCACCGTCAGAGAGTCCAGTTCCATCCCCATGAAGGAACCTGAAGTTACATAATTATATGCCGCTTGTATTCAGTTGTTAGACGGAACGGTGCCGACAGGAGAATCTAATAATATCCTTCTGCGGCACTGACTGAGCAATGGTTTATAGACCGTTACGCAAGTATGCTTCTCTGATGTTTTGTGTGACAAAGACATATATATTTTTAAAGCAGACTCTACCGCCGCCCCTCTTCTCGCAGAACCCCTGCCACCCGCAGCCTATGCGTAGTCCGTCCCCGTAGGGGGGCCCCTCTCTACCAGTCCGATCAATCCGGAGCGTCCACAACCGCTGTTAACACCCGGGACATCTCAGATCTCAGCTCTGCCACCATCTCCTTTACCATTCCCCGGGTTGGGCTGACCGCGTTCACTTCACCACAAGGGGCTACTACCGAGGACTGTACCGGCTGACGGAGTCGACCCACGCCTCCGATGTGTTCTCCTCCTCCCGCACCTCTCTGATCAGCTCAACATATGAGGGAGGGGGCGCGTTTAACGGGACTGTAAGAGACCCCAAGCAATCATGTCCTGGGGCTCGGCGCCCTTGGCTATCTGGTCCATCCTTTACTTATCCACCCCAGCCGCCTGAATGACCCTCCCCCACCCCCCGGTGCCGCGAACAATTCAACTGCCTCTCCAGCTTCTCCCCATTCTCCTGAAGCATGTTTTAACCACCCCCCCCCCCCAACTTCACTGGGCTCCCTGTCGGACCAAAAGCGCTCTCTAATGCGTCTAGATACTCAGCAAGGAGAGCAGAGGGTTGGTTAATTTTCACGGCTCTCACTACATCAGCCGGCAACACCTTCAATCTTTCGACCAATCTTTTCGTCATCAGAGCACTGGCACTCATCTAACAACTGAGAGGTCTGCTCCACCCACGTCTCACACTCCTCTTCCCTCTCGGAGATAGGGATTATTCCAGAGAACATTCTTAGCTTCCAGCAGGGCTCTGTGCCTGTGCACTGAGCCAGTTATTCGCCAGGGAGGTGAGCGCTGATGTCAACTCAGAGCCCCCACACTTCACTGGAAGACGGGGACTAATTAAACTTTCCAAATCCGACCACTCTTTCCCCTCACTCATCAGAAATGATTGAACCCAGTCTCTGAAATATCCGCCCCCGACTACGGGCAACTCAGCTTGTGGCTGAGTCCACACGGTTACCTTCTCCTCCTCCCTGGTAGTATGGACAGGTCATGGCCCCGCTACACCTGGGGCACCGATAGACGCTCGTGTTCGTCTAGGGGAATCAGACATGGGCCCCGCAATACTGGGTAATCACGTTTGTGTGGATGCTGTTTAATGTACCGCCAAGTTACAAACCCATAACACAAAATTTCAGACAGTACACCATTTGCAAGTAAATGATTGAAGTTCGTGAATCTTAATCTGAATATAGGGTTAGGAAGAAAAATAATTTTAGAAAGCCCGATTCTGGGAAAAGTCAAAACTGCACGTTGGAGCACACTTAGTAGTCATTCTTCCACCATCAATCTCCTCCGAGCGTCGTCGACCTTCCGACCCTCTGAACCCAGTCCATTCCGTTCCGTGGTCTACCAGCGCACTCCACACGCGTCTTCTCTCTTCATCTCTCCTCGACAAAATACTGCGAAAAACATCCTTCCAGATTCACAAGACAGAGCAACAATCTCTGATTGCCGAACATGCATACCACAGTCTTGTTATCTTCAACCATAATCCAAACATTGCGGCTACAGGGAAACCGTGACCTCAGCAGTGAACATTACAGTGAAGCCATTGCATTAGCCTTAGAAGCGAAATATTACAGAAAAGCCATTGAATTAGCAGTGAATCTTACAGCGTGGTGGATATATAACTGCTGTAATCTTTAACACGTGTACAACACCTCCTTCGTTTGTAGACACCTCGGCGTCGAATCAGAAAACAATAATAAACGAATTTGAACATAACGGAGAAAAAAAAAATATCCTTTTGGAATACTGACAAGTATTGACTTCACATGTTTGAGGGTGGAGTTGCAAAGGTCCCGGGTATAGTATCTACACTGTTAAACATGGTAGTAACTGAATAATATCATGGGGCATGTTCATGGAAGCAGAGCAAAGAATGACCACGTGCTCTGAGAAAGTGATAAACCCTGGATAGAAGCCGGTGTTGGGATTACTGCCTATAATGTTCTTTCTTCTGACTCTTCTATTGTTGCTGCATCCTTCCCAGACTAAGCTGGGGCGGGGAGGGGATGAATGGTTGTAGACTGTGGAGGAATTTGTTCAGAGTTCCTCACGGGTGACTTCACAAATACGCACAAGTGTAACAAAACTTGTTCCCTGTTGCTAATCCCCTTGCAGTAAACGCGATTCAGTACCAATGTGATCCCAATACCGTCTGGATTTACTGGCTCAGATCGCTGGTCTGCTGTCCTCCTGTCCCCCATTCTGTCCCCATTCTCTTGTAGTCTCATCACCTGTCATCTGCAACATTGCTCAGCATATTTCAACACCTGACGCTTACAAAGTGGTGCATGTATGTGGTTCTGCCGGAACCCGAACACTATCACATTTAATTCTAGGGACAGGTAAAAAGCGTAGGGAAACAGAATACGTCAGAGTTATATATATGAAAAAAACAACTGCGTCAACGTGCCCTAAAGAGATAAAGCACTTCCGGAACTCAAAATCAGTCAAAAATCTGGTATCATAAAGGACATTAAAATAATTTGTGTTTTCCCGATTGCAAAGCAGCTGAATCGATGGAGTACATTCAAGAAATAAAATATGAATTAGGGTAGAGTTCAGAGCTGCACGAAGTGTCGAATACGCCGGAGTAACTTCATCATGTCTAAAACTCTGTAAATATCGCAGCTCAGGGCCACTCAAGTTTGTCGTTCATCACAGCTTACTAACCCTGCTCAACGAAATGCAAACCCACTGAGAAAGCCATACGGCCTACAGATAAATGTCGCACTGAAGACATAAAATTCAATCAAGCACTGGTCTAACAGCGCGTTAAAATTAGTCATTTCCAATACAACTGCTATACAGAACTAGAGATATTTGCATTGTCTTCTGCGCCAGTGTTCAACTGGTAGAGATACAGACACAGACCCAAAGTCCCCACTCACGGGGCTAGGACAACAGCAACGGCAGGGTTGCCAAAGTCAGTGTGGGTTCGGGAAACGGTAAACAGATTCAAAAACTGGGAACTGATGAATGTGGTGTTGGTGGAACTGATAGGACCTGGGATTGTGGGTAATGTAGTTGTGTGCACTGAGAGTTAGAAACAGTTTGACGGCAGAGAGAGAAGGATGAGAAGGCGGAGCTGAATAATTCTGGCGCCCAACAGCGACTCCTTTAGTTGCATCTTCGGAAACAGCTCTATTTCCATCTTTGATATCTCTATTTTTCCCTTCAGGGTTCTTTTGAAGACCCGGACATGGAGTTACAAGCTGACTTCGGTTCTTTGCGGGAATGGGACCTGTTCTCGGGGTTCCACAACTGGCCGTTATTCGGCATGCCAAAGGCTTGGCCTAAGATTTCGGCTCCTATTCAGAAGCCTCAGATCTCGAGGAACTGGAGGCGGGAGGATCAAGGGTCGGCGTATGTACAGGAGACCCGTGTGTCGTTGGTGGAGTCGGAACATCTGTTTTGTACCTGGTGACCCGGAATCTTTGTGATCTTCTGGCACAGAGCTCGAAAAAAGCGACGTAACGGACTTTTAACATCGAAAACTGCGAGTTGTTTGTTATCTTTCCCCACTCGCTGGAAAATGGAGTCACCTCTTTCTTCCTTATTAGGAGAGAGAGAGCCTGAACATGTCGATTTATCGGGTGAACGATGTAGTCTTTAGGGTAACTGCTAGTCTCTGCCTTTGCTATTGCTTTGCTCACGCTTGAGCGCTGATGGCGGGTGCGCTATATTTTGCCGGTGGTGGGAGGGGATTGTTGCTCGCTGCTGCTTATGCGCGGGATGGAGGGGCGCTGGGGAGACCTCGGGGTTCTAACATTTAACTGTCGTTGATTCTTGGGTCACTCCTCTGTTTTTCATGATGGTTGCGAAGAAGAAGTATTTCAGGATATATATTGCATATATTTCTCCGATATTAAATTGTGCCTTTGAACCTTTGAATAAATGGATCGTTCAAATCTGGGAAGCTGTGACCAGCAGCGTGACAAGGGGCTTGCTCTGAGACCACAGCTGTTCACGGTGTACATCACTGAGTTTGGATGTGGGAGTATATTCATGACTCTACTGTTACAGAGCTGGGTGGCAGGTCAGTAGTGAGAAGGATGTAGAGCGGGATGGGATGCAGACAGAAGTGAACGACTGAGTGTGTGGCACATGTAGAGAATGTGGGGAAATGTGAGACTATCCATTCTGAGAGGAACAGTCTCGGTGGCATAGTGAAATTTACAGAGGGACCTGGGATCCTCGCAAGGAAACGTCTGCGAGTTGACATTCAGGTACGGCAGGTAATGAGGAAGGCACACAGCATTTTGTCCTGTGTTGCAGGAGAATTAGAGAAGAGGGGTGTAGATGTCTTGCTTTGAGGTCTCTTATAGGTCTCTGGTGTGAATGCACCTTGAATGTTATTTCCAGTTCACGTCACATTTCCTCACGGAGCTTATCCCTGCAGCCGAGCGAGTGCGGTGACTGTTCCCCTCACGGACTGGACTGGTTCCCAGGATGGCAGGCTGGCTGAGTGAAAGGACAGTGAGTGATCTGGGTCTGTATTCTCTGGAATTGTGAGGAGAAATTCAGGTTCACACCGACTGCAGGGAGAGTGTATCCCCTGAATGAGAAGTCAATCACCCTGGGTCACAGACTCAGAATGATGGAACGGATATTCAGGACGGAGAGGAAACTTCATTTCCTTCATCGGAGAACTTACTTCAGTGCATGACAGGAAGAGGGCCTTTGGTCTGTGAAGCTGGGCTGTACCAATTAAACTCATCCATCTGCCTGTATGTTGTCCATATCCCTCCTTCCTCAGTGTCTTTGTTTGCCTGTCCTGGCCTCATAAATGTCACTGTTCTATTTGCCTCCTGCACCAGCCCGGAAATAGATTCCAGACACCCTCGACTCTCTGTTTAGTTTTCATTTGAAAACTTTCCTCTGGTATTCAGTATTTCCATCCTATAAGAAAGATACCACCTTTATTGATGACTCTTATTAACCTCTCAGTTCCCTCTTTGAATTCTGCCGCTTCGGAAAGAACAATCCATCTTTGTGTAACTCCTTTCATAAATCTCTTCTTGAAACTTCTCCTGAAACTGATGAACTACTCCTTAAAAAAAAACTTTGCTAAACTCTTTCCAAACCCTCAACAATCTGAGGCGACCGAAACGAAATGCAGCACACCAGACGCAGCACCAGATGCAACTTCTCCCTCCTGCCATCTGGCAAAAGGCACCGAGGCATTCGGGCTCTCACGACCAGACTGTGCAACAGTTTCTTCCCCCAGGTCATCAGTCTCCTCAATACTCAGAGTCTAGACTGACGTCTACATCATGTATTATTCTATTGAAATGTGTCCTCTACTGTGCCTATTGTCTTTCTTGTTAATTATTATTCTGCCATGCACTGCCTTTGTGCACTTTATGTAGTCCTGTGCAGGTCTGTAGACTCATGCAGTTGTTCTGTTGTTTTTATGTAGTCTAGTATAGGCTTGAGCTGTTTCACATAAACCAGTGTAGTTCTATGTTGTTTCGGGTAGCACCAAGGTCCTGGAGGAACGTTCTTTCGCTTTTACTGTGTACTGTGCCAGCAGCTTATGGTCGAAGTGACAATAAACTTGACTTAAGACCATAAGACAAAGGAGTAGAACTCGGCCATTCGGCCCATCGAGTCTGCACTGCCATTTTATCATGAGCTGATCCATTCTCCCATTTAGTCCTATTCCCCCGGCTTCTCACCATAACCTTTGATGCCCTGGCTACTCAGATACCTATCAATCTCTGCCTTAAATACACTCAATGACTTGGACTCCACTGCTGCCCGTGGCAATAAATTCCATAGATTCACAACTATCACGCTAAAGAAATTTCTTCGCACCTCTGTTCTGAATGGACGCCGTTCAATCCTTAAGTTATGCCCTCACGTACTAGACTCCCCCATCATGCGAAACAACTGTTCCACATCCACTCTGTCCATGCCTTTTAACATTCGAAATGTTTCTATGAGGTCGCCCCTCATTCTCCTAAACTCCAAGGAATACAGTCCAAGAGCGGACCAACGTTCCTCATATGTTAACCCTCTCATTCCCAGAATCATTCCAGTGAATCTTCTTTGTACCTTCTCCAACGTTAGCATATCCTTTCTTAAATAAGGACACCAAAACTGCCCACAGTTCTCCAAGTGAGGTCTCACCAGCGCCTTATAGAGCCTCAACATCACATCCCTGCTCCTATACGCTACTCCCCGGAAATGAATGCCAACATTGCATTCGCCTTCTTCACCACCAACTCAACCTGGAGGTTAACCTTAAGGGTATCCTGTACAAGGACTCCCAAGTCCCTTTGCATCTCAGAACTTTGAATTCTTTCCCCATTTAAATAATAGTCTGCCTGTTTATTTCTTCTGCCAAAGTGCATAACCATACACTTTTCAAAATTGGATTTCATTTGCCACTTCTTTGCCCATTCTTCCAATCTATCCAAGACTCTTTGCAGACTCTCCGTTTCCTCAGCACTACCGGCCCCTTCACCTATCTTCGTATCGTCGGCAAACTTAGCCACAAAGCCATCTATTCCATAATCCAAATCGTTGATGTACAATGTGAAAAAAAGCGGCCCCAACACAGACCCCTGTGGAACACCACTGGTAGCCATCTCTAATATATAAGAGTAAGCATTTTGAATTTTCCCCGTGGGGAATGGGTTCTGACAGTAGATGCCAACCATGCTTCACAGAACCTTATAATCATCTGTCAGGTCTCTCTTCAGCCACCTTTGCCTCAGGAAAACTGTTCTAACCAGCCCTGTTTTTTCCACACAACTCAACGACTTCAGTCATGATAAAATTCCTCTGAATATTTCCTACGCCTTATGCAGCCTTATCACATCCTTCCTCGTCTGCATTGAGCAGCGATGTACATTGTACACGTGAGGTCTAATTAATGATTTGTACAACTGCAACTGCTCGGGCGTTAAAGACAAACATTACATGCTCACCATTCACTGCCTTTGCTGCCCTTTTCATGGAGCTATGTACTTGTAGTTCTAGGTCTCACTGTTCAATGACAATACCCAGGACTCTACCATTCCTATGCATGTCCTGGCCACCACCATCTTCCTATTCTGAATCTGACGAATAAGTTGACAACAGAGCTGTATTTGTTTTTACCCCAACTTCGTGCTGTCCCTGCCTGTATTCTTGTTACAATTTGTGCAGGACAACACCTGGATCCCTCAGTGATTCATTCATTTACAGTTTCTCTCCAAATACAGAATATTGTCCACTTGGATTTCTCCGACCACTGTATGTGATCTCTCGTTCCCCTCATTAAAATCCATTCAACAGGATTGCTCCACTCAGCGAAACTCTCTATGCCCTGTTCCACAGATCAAATGTCTCCTCACAGCATGTCCGCCCATCTCTTTCCCTTTCATTGACAAAACTGGATCCCTCAGACTCTGCCCCCTCCACTAAGTGATTAATATCAACATTTCAGAAACCAGAAACTATCTTTGGAGCACTCGTTACACCCTCCCAGCCTGAAACATAACTGTTTATTCTGTCTCCGTAATTTATGTGATTATCATCATCATCATTCATGACATTACATCATCATTACATTTATCCCAGTACTGTACCCTCTGGTCTTGTGCATCAGCCTTTCAGCTAACAGCATATCAAATGCCCCCTACAACGCTAAATACACCACAGCTACAGGTTCCCTCTGTCAACACTGCTGGTCACATCTTGGGAAAAGTCGATTAATCTGGTCAAGCATGAGTTATCTTCCACTAACCCATGATGATTTGATTATATATAATTATACCTTTCTAACTGACTTGTTACTTCGGCACTCATCACGGATTCTACAACATCAGATACTCAAAACATAGCTCTTACATCAGATGCACGCCCTTTATGATTAGTAATTTCTATCCTGGAGAAAAGATATTTGCGTCGATCGATGGCCTTCAAAACTATAAACTTCTGTCCAGTGTCCCCTCAGCCACTGCTCCAAAGATATTCGCCCATGTTTCTCGCAACTCTAAACATAGAATATGCCTTAGGTTGCGGACAGCATCCGATATGCCACCCGTGCTAGACCTTCTAAACCTTCTAGATCGTTCCTACAATGGAGGGACCATACATGAAATCAGTACTTCAGATACAGCCTGAACAGAATTTCATACAACTGCATCATAACTGGCTGTTTCTTGAACTCAGTGTCTTAACTAATAAATGTCAGTATCCAGGCGCCTTCATTACCACAAGACCAATGCGTGTGGCGCTTTCAGGGAGCTATGAAATTGGATTCCATGATCCCTCTGTACAGAACGTTGTTAAGCGTCTTACCACTGACAGTTAACTGCTGACCTCCTACGTTTGATCTGCCAAATGTAACTATTCACTTCTGGCCTTGTGAATCCCATTTTCTATTTATTTAGTTATATCTGCCATTTCGCTGTTAGCTTGAGAATTGCATCTCTTGCTACCGGCTCCTGAAAAGTTTCCAGTCTTCTGGCTCCACCATCTCTAGTCACTTATTGTATAGTGTACACGTATACTATAATGTAATATTTAATATAATAATAATGCAATTATAATAATATAATATTATAATGTAATATAATGGAAGATAATATTTTCCATGAACTTATTTGAGTACAGCTGGTTCATCACCCTGTTGAATTGGGATCAATGTCTGCTGAGGGTTATGAACCAGCTGTTTAACATCTGCCACTACTCACCCACTGACCTGTTCCTGAGCCTATTTACACTTTCCATCCCAGAATCTCCACCTACACACCTGTCTAACTGCCCTTATCTAGGATGAGGACATGGGTTCTGGACCAAGCTTTTTATTCTCAAACTGTGTCTGGAATTCTCCCATGTTGTGCTCGCTTCCTCCTTTGGGATCCTGTACCATAAGGTATCGTAGTAATTGCACAAACTCATGGCAAATCTCACATCTAAAATAGATGACCTTGGATAATTTCTGCAACACACCACCAGAAGAAACGGCCCATGACCTCTCCACAAATTCCTCTACTACTGTACATTGCCACTTTGATTAATTTAATCAATGTACAGATTATATCACCCATGTCAAACATAGTCAGCCTCTCACTTCCCCTTGATATGTTCCCATTTATGCATTGGCCCATTGAGAGGAAACGCCCGGGGTCTGGAGCCCAGACACATCCATGCCTTCTTTTCCCCGCCTTTCATTATTTCCACTGAAGCCTACTCCCAAACACTGTCCCTGCATCTATATTCACCCTTCTCCACTACGCAGTGAACGAAGACACCCTCCTCCTTTCCCTTTTGCTGAACATTGGAGTACTGAATGACCAGTTCCGGTCACGCCACAAATTCCTCTCTGCAATAACAGTTAGATCAAACACAGTTGTTACTATTTGTGCTGTCACCTCCACTGCAAATCTTCCATGTGTTCAGGTAAGGAGACCTAAGCTTTGACATCTTCACACTTTTTTTTTTTTTACTCCAGTTCTATTTCTGACATCGTATTGGCTTATTTTCTGCCCCTCCCTAACTTTGATTTTCGTTAACCATGAGTAACTTCGGAGCCATATAATGAGGTGAGTTTCGGGATGTTGCTTCTTTCCAGTAAAAGAGACACAGTTGTTCATTGATAATTTGATTGGATAACTACTACCCAATGAAAGTAACTTCGAGAGTAGCGGAGAAGTCATTTTGGGAACAGTCTGTGTTAGAGTGGAGCTCTGAGGCTTTGGCGTAAGGGGGTAGACTCTGTGAAGTTCTGTTAAGTTTTCTCTCTTCCTTTATTGAACGGGTAGAAGAGGTGGAATTGATCCCAGAGCACTGCCGTGCTGGATGTGGGAAATCAAGGAGACCTCTGGCGAATGATTGCTGCACTGCGAGAGCTGCATATGGTTGCATTTCCTTACAGACCGCATTAGGGAAATGGAGTTAGACGACCTTTCGATCATTCTGAAGACTATTCGGTTGATGGATAGTCGTGACCGCTTTCCTATAACCTCTAAGCTGCAGGAGGCAAGAGATAGGTGTCCGCTTGGAGAGGGAAGGGGAATATGATGTATGTAGAAAGCAGAATCGATTGGATTATTGGTCATTTGATAACCAATTTAATTAACTTGGAAGAACATTGTGGGTCAAAATGACTGTTTCCGCACTGTACAGTTCAAGATGCTATCTATTAGGGAGATTTGCTAACAGGAGCTGTAGGACTGGTGATTTGCCGTTCTGTGGTTCCAATGATTCAAACATGATAGAGAGAGCTGTATAAAGAGGGAGGGCTGCCGTTACTCAGAAAGGTAAATATCATGGCAGTGCTCAGTGAGGACGTACTGGAGAACTCGTCTACTGAGGCCACAATGAGAGAACTAAGGAATAAAACGGAGGAACATGTCAATAGTACTGTCTGGTATAGCGCTCCGTCGAGTTGTCTGGGATTAAAAATATCAAATTTGTAGAGATTCTAGACAGTTGAAGGAAATATAAAGTTGTTGTAGTAGATGATTTTAACTTTCCACATATTAACTTGGTTTCCCATTCTGTAAAAGGGCTGGATGGGATAATGTTTGTCAAATGTGTCCAGTAGAGTTTAATTAATCAATATGTGGAAGTCCAGACAAGAGAAAAGCAGATACTGGATTTCCTCTTTGGGAATCAGACAGGGCAAATGACAGGAGTGGGTGTATTGGAGCACTTTTGATAAAGGAGTTGTTCAGTTAAGATCCGAAAGTGGAGAAAGGCCAACTCGGATGGCATCAGTAGAGATACGGCAAATGTCGGCGGGATAGACTGTTTTCCAGCACGGTCTGAGAGTCCTTAAAACGTCGTCTGAAGAGTACAAAATCTGCTTCTTGCCCTTTGAATAAAATGCAAGGTCAATACCTTTACACAGTATATGTTTGCTAGCGATGTTGATGTTACATATCACTTAAAGGCTACGAGGGACAAAGGGATGTTGATGTTCTTATCAGAAAATGCCTGCTGTTGGTGTATAAACACATAAAGCCCGTTAGTGTCAAAAGGGATGTTGATTTGCCTATCAGAAAACGATTGCTGTTGGTGTATAAACACATAAAGGTTGTTAGTGTCAAATGGGATGTAGATGTACCTATCAGAGAAGGGCTGTTAGGGTCAAATGGGATGTAGATGTTCCCATCAGAAAACGCCGGCTGTTGATGTATAAACACAGAAATGCTGAGAGGTCAACGTGAAGTTGATGTCCATGTGCATATCGCATAAAGGCTGTTAGGTCAAAAAGGACTTTTGTAGAGTATTGGGAATGAGAAAAAAAAACACTTGAAAAATAAATGAGGACGGCTAAAACAGGGCATTGGGTTGCTCTGACAGAGAAGATGAAAGAGAATTCCAGTGACATCGACAGTGATATCAAGAGCATGAGGATTGCAAAAGGGAAAGAAGACAACAACAACCTTCTGACTCCTTCCACCAAACCGATTAGGTCAGGCTGATGTTAGGCAGTGCTCGTCGACCGTTTGGAAATCTGAGAGTGGAGAGGAAAAAGCTTTATCGTTAAACATTGAGTGTGGTTACAGGCTCCTGTACCTCTCCCTGATGGTAATAATAATAAGGGGACGCATTCTGCATGGTCAAGCGGGCAGAGAAGACATTGGCCTGACATGGGAGGGTCGAAGCGGATGTTGAAAGCAGTTCATGCGTGGGTGCAGCAGAAGGATTTGCAGATCTGATCAACAGCAGACACGGCCTTTCAGAGCAGCAGCAGCCAGGCTTGTGACTCTAATCTATAGCAATGGAGAGTGGAAGAAGGCAGAGCTGTAATCACTGGAGAAGTCCTCTTGCCACGTGCTTCTGAGGTCAGGAGTAAGAGGACAGGCAGATAGATATGAGAGTGAGCAGCTAGTACAAGGAGAAAGGGTTAGGTTTCACACTAATGGGACAGAACTGTCCTGTAGTAGTCGGACAGGCTGCAGCTGAACTAGACGGGTCAAATATCCCCAGGTTTGTTAATAAGTCGCAGGAAGACTGAAATTTTCTATCAGTGTGTTGGGATATAAGACAGTGTTGTGACAGATGGAGAAGTTGTGACAAACATGAATGTTAAAGTGAGCAACCTTAGCAGAGTGGAGAGCCAGGGGTGAGAAAAGCCTGATTATAAGGAGATTCCATTCCTAAAACACTTAGTGTGGTTTCGAGCTCCTGCACCTCTTCCCTAATGGCAGCGACAAAACGAGGAGAAATCCTGGATTGTCCAGTGGGCAGAGCAGACATGAACCTGACATGGAAGTTTGGAGGGAGGAATGTAATCTACTTAACCCACTAGTGAACCAGATGGACGTGAAGATTGATGAACAGAGACCCGGCCTTTCAGAGAAGAATATCAGCAGCTAGCTTTGTGGTTTTGTTGAACAGCAGGGGAGGGTGGAGACGAGGAGATCTGTAACTATTTGATAACGCCTGGCGCCACATGATGGTGACGACAGGTACAGGAGGACAGGCCGGATGGATGTAAGCAAAAAGGGTTCACGTTTCAAACTAATGGGGTTTCTGCTGGGGCAGAGGTCACCTGATGAAATTGGACAATCTGCACCTGAACTAGATGGGACAAATATCCCCGCGGGCGGATATATCAATGCAACGATGTCATGGTCTGGTCCGTGAAGTCTGTGTTCTGGTTCACCGTCCAGTCTGTGGACTCCAGACTACGAGTCTGCCCGCTGTCCCTTGTTTCAGTTGGGCTCAATCACAGGCACATGATGCCCGTCTTGGGACTGGGAATATAAGTGCACCTGGGTTCGAGTGTGGGTGCTGGTTTATATTGTCAGAATCCCGTCCTCGCCTCCGTGGGGTAAGTCAGGCCGTATTTGCCATTACCCTGTGGTTAGATCTGTCCCTTACTGTCCTTGCTACCGGTGGGTAAACCAGGCCGTCTTCGCCGTTAACGTAAGGCAGGACCGGTCCCTTCCCTTCCCCTTCCTTCTGAAGCCTTGCCCCCAACCTGTGTCTGGAGCCTTGCCCGCAACCTGTGTCTGAAGCCTTACCTGCAACCTGTGTCTGCAGCCTTGCCCGCAACCTGTGTCTGAAGCCTTGCCCGCAACCTGTGTCTGAAGCCTTGCCTGCAACTTTTGTCTGGAGCTTTGCCTGCAACCTGTGTCTGGAGCCTTGCCTGCAACCTGTGTCTGAAGCCTTGCCTGCAACCTGTGTCTGGAGCTTTGCCTGCAACCTGTGTCTGGAGATTTGCCTGCAACCTGTGTCTGGAGCTTTGCCTGCAACCTGTGTCTGGAGCTTTGCCTGCAACCTGTGTCTAGAACCTTGCTTGCAACCTTGTCAAGTTCAACCACCGGAGCGAGACCGGAGCCTTAATGTGTCAAGATAAAGAACTGTGTATCGTTGAGTTGGTACTGCCTCTGTGTTCCCGCCTTCACTAGGCAGGTCCGGCCGTTTGCTACTACTTTGTGTTGTGAACGGTCTCGTCGTGTTCAGCATTCTGTGTGGGGCCCCGGCCACAAGCCCTGTTCCCAAGGAGCGGTCCTGGCTCTGTGTTCCATGTCCCTGTGTTCCTGTCTCTGAAGACCAAGGCTCCGTATTCCCGTGCTCCATACCAATGCTCTGTGTCCTGTCCTCCCCAAGACCAAGTTAAGGCTTCTGGTTTTGTGTTCCGAGGTTCCCGTCGTCGCAAGTCAAAGGCTTGGCTGTTCCAGAGTACCAAGTTAAGCTTCATGTTCTCGTCCTGTCATTGTGCCTCGTCCTGTGCTGGAGTTCCCTCGTCCTGCCAAGGAGTCTCACGTTCTGCCCTGTAGCCTCGCCTAGTCCTGTCTCCCATGACCACGTCATGTCTTCACCTAGATCCGGAGTCCGAACCCAAGCCTTGTCATGTCCTCGCCTTGATGATCCCAGGCCTCGTCATGTCCTCGCCTCGAGGAATCCAGGCCTCGTCATGTCCTCACCTCGAAAAACCCAGGCCTCGTCATGTCCTCGCCTCGAAGAACCCAAGCCTCGTCATGTTCTCGCCTCGAAGAACCCAATCCTGGCCCTGTCCTCGCCTCGAACCCAGGCCTCGTCATGTCCTCGTCTCGAAGAACCCAAGCCATTTCCAGTCCTGTAGCCACGTCATGTCCTCGCCTAGTTCCAGAGTCCGAGCACGATTCAAGACCCAGGTTCTGGGTCCTTGTCCAGACTCCGGCTTGGAGTCCAAGCACAGGTTCCGCGTTCCCAGTTCCTTGCCCTGGTCCCTCTTGCCTTGCCAATGTCCTAGCCCTAGTCTGTGTTCTTGTCCCTGCTCTCTAGTCAAGTCCTGTTCCTAGTACTTCAGTGTATGTGTCTTGCAATTGGGTCTGCTCCCAGCGCACCCCGTTATGACAGGGGGTTGACTGGAGTCACGCTGTCAGCGTGACAACAGATGGCACACAGTGCATGGTCGGGAAAAAGGCAGCTGTTGTTGCGAAACTCAGAGAGAAAGTTCAGACGAAGAATACAGAGCAGGAATTCAGGAATTTTCATTGTGTTATACAACAAGAGGTGTTATGTTGCAGGAGCCTGAAAATGGACAATGGGATGGATGTAGTAATTAAAACAGTTAATTTTATTAGAGCCAAGGAACTCGACCATCGGTAATTTTACACTCTTTTATTCGGAAGTAATATTGGTCACGGCTTACCCTACCACACTGAAGTCCGCTGGTTGAGCAGAGGGGTTGTGCTCAAACGTTTCTTTTTTCAATTACGTGCGGAAATTGGACTGTTCATGAACGAGAAAGGGAAGGTAGTGGTAGAATTTGAGGACCCAGACTGGCTTCGTGATCTTGCATTTTTGGTGGATATAACAGAGCACTTAAATGTGCTTCACGTTAACATGCAAGGCCGCAGCGAACTTGTGACGGAATACTACGGCAGCATTCGTGCCTTTCAAATTAAATTAGGCCTGTGATGGATGCAACTATCCCGGAGCAAACCAGCTCATTTCCCCTCTTTGCAGTCTGTCCGTGTCGCTCATGGGAATGATGACAATATGGACAGGTACAAGGACAAAATATCATGGCTGAAAAGTGAGCTTCAGAATCGTTTCCAAGTCTTCACTCAGCTCGAGAAGTATTTCTCACTATTTTGCTCGCCGTTTGCCGTCAACGCAGCATCAGATGTGTCGGAGATGTGTCCAAATAGAACTAATCGAAATTCAGTGCAACTCGGCTTTGACATATAAATTTGAGACTGTGGGCCTGGACTCATTCTATCAATACCTGGGACCGATGTACCCCAAGATGACAGACTTTGCCTCAGAGATCCTTTGCATGTTCGGGACGACATATCTCTGTGAGCAGGCGTTCTCCATAATGAACATTAACAAATCCAAACTGCTCTTGCAGCTGACAAACAGACATCTGAATGACAATATGAGAATCACAACTGCCCAGAAACTGCACCCTGATGTTGACAGGGTTGTTAAAGCCTAGAGATGTCAAGTGTCTGGAAGCAGCAAGTGAAACATGAGTGACACTGTTCGATACACTGCCACATGTAAGCAAAATGCATTATGATATATTTAGTGTCATAAAATTGTGAGTCATTCATTTTCTGACTGTTCTATTATTGTAAACGTGAGCACTTCAATAAAAAATAGAGGCTAACTGTGTTCGTTGTCTGAGTTTGATTGTTGGAAGCAGGCTAATAAAAATTACGTGCAGTTGTGTAGCCAATATTTACAATTTGTTTCGTTAGGTCTACATTTGTGTCTGCTAATGTTCGATTTCAAATGGTTTATTAATGGAAAGGGTGTGGCGCCCAAAACAATCTTAGCCAAAATATCATCGGTTTCTCTCTCTCTCTCTCATCACAAATTCCTTGTAGCCTACGACTGTAAGTTAATACCGATCATAACAATAATGCTTCCAAGGCAATCTTCTTCATAAGAAACGAAATTCGTAAAGTGGAACACTTTGTACTTATAGCAGAGTCCAAGCCATATGAGAGCAGGTTGAAAAAACGAAGGCAACGAAAGCTGTGGGATCACGCGCTCGTGCACAACTGACCCGGCCCGCATGAAGTCCCATTTTGTCCAATCCGGCCCGTGGCCTGAAGTGAGGTAATGTAACATTCACGCCAGCCCATTCAAAGTTTGCCCAGTTTCCTACTTAACTGTATGACGTATGCAGTCTTCCGTGGATTTTGCAATTTCTGGATGAATACGCAAATGCCTGTTTGAATTCATGACAAACCTAATCATTTTCAAACTACTTTATTCGAAAACTGCGCTGAACTGCATTTGGAATGGACGTTATCTACACAGATGGCCATTTAACGTAAACACATATTTCATTCCATCCTTCAGCTCTTGTCTGAATTTTCTCTGTGTCAGTGTATAAATACAAGTATTGGTGCAGGTACTGAGCATTTGCAATATGAACCCAAATTGCTGTAGTATATATACCGGGGATGTCAAATATCTGTCCTGATAAAAATAGTTTTGTGCTTGCCATTTGAGAGAACGAGCTACATAAGGCATTCACAATAATATGAAATTAACTGATATTGCAAACAACAAAATCATCGATTTTCGGCGGTTTTTCACCTCGGTATCCTTCTGATTATCACTGCTGTTCCGAAGCCCTCTGCGGACTCTATTTGCAGCAATGATATTTCTTACTGTTAACCCATTGAACACTAGAATTAAGCCGATTGGTAGCAACGATGTTAAAATGCTATCCAGTAATTCGTATCCTTTCCACACGGGTGAAGTAGCGTATTCATGTGTGAAGGCACAACGCCACGGGATGTTGTCAATGATGACATAAGGTTCAACGGCAAAGTAAAACGGGACACATCTCCCGCAGCTCACTATATTCACGATCACCATAATCACCGTTGCTGTTCTCTCGGTGCAGTACCGCTCCCGCAGCTTTCGGCAACATATTGCAATGAAACGATCGAAGGTAAAACTGACCGTAAACCAAACAGAACAGTCAATTGTTACCACCACAAATACTATTGTCAGAGCGCACACAGGAGTGATGAGCAGGGATCTGGAATAAATGTAGATATTGTTGGTCTGTTCCACTAAAGCAACGACGATAACCACCATCAGATCCGCTGCTGCCATTCCAACCAGGTAACGGGTGATGCATTTGGAGAGTCCACATTTTCCCCGAGATAGGATCACAATCGCCGTTAAATTAACTGAAAGAAATGTGAAGTTGGGGGTTGGGGGGTAGGAACGAAACAGAAAGATCGTTATCTGCAAATGTCATTCTCCAGATGCTATGCAGGGCATGTTTTGTTTTATTTGAAAAAAAAAATCAGAAATCCGCTGTGTGAAGTGTCCGTCGATGCACCCTTGCTGGTGGACAATAATGAACTCGAGTGTCAGTGGATTTGCGACCTTCTGACAGTTTAGATTGAGGCTTCCGATTTCCGCGACTGGCGGACTGGTCGTTCGCTCCAGTAAACAACACCATTTCCATTATTAGAGGTGAAACATCTGAAGGGATTATATGCAGTGGGAACAAAATGGAATCACTGAGATATTTAGCACAAGTTCTCATTTACTGACATATGGAAGAGCAGAGCTGGATGTCGAAAATACACTGGTCGGTCATTTGCAAAAGCTGCTGTATCGTTTTTTTTTAAGGTCGAAGTGTCTGTATTGATAGACACTGCAACCCAGAAAAGCATAGACCAGTATCGCTTCAGAAATCCAAGCAGTGTGAATCTGTGAAACTATGTTCATGTCTGCAATAACGTAATAGGCAAAACAAAATCACATCGAAAATAATATGGAAAATTAATACTAAACTATCTGATGGTTTAACCCTCCTTCTGGAAACACATTTCAGACGATGATAGGATTTGTGCTGAGTAACAGTACGAACAGTGCAGCGGAGCAAAAGCAAGACGACGGCACCATAGTGACCAACTCCAGTATCTTACCAGGGATACCAATCGCTACATGTGCAGGATAGAAAATGGCCGCGATGTGGTAAATCGCTGGATATCCCATATTCCGTCAGAAGCAGCGTTCAGTTGTATGGAACGTTCCAACTGCTGATATATCCGGGTAACAGGCTTTACAGAGTTATATGCAATTCAGAGCAATTCCACTGAGGCAATTAGCGTGGTTATCTCGTCAGTCCCATTAGTGCCAACCAGCTACACAAACACTTACATTAAACTGCTTTTTACTTACTCGGTCACCGTACGGTGAATTTGAATCCTCAGGAATATTTCAATGCCTGTACCACACAACAAAATATAATGTGAATCCTGTCAGGTTAATTTCTATTACAACTGGCTTCCGCTACTTAAATAGGACATTTTTATATCAATGTTGTTTCTTACATAGGCAATCATCTTGAAGTAGATTTATTTTGTAACATTTGGCGGAGCGCATCTTCTTCTGACATTGAGGAAAGGAACTGAGATCCGCAGATGAAATAAACAAAATTTCTTTGTTTAAGGCGAACAATCGTTCATTGTTTTTTTTTTTTTTTTCGTTAGTTCCCGTCATTTCCGATGGATTCAATGATGGAAGTCGCAGTAACAGCTGGCGGCATATATCACAATAAAATATATTTACTTAAGTTCCTCGAAACATTTAAAAAAGATCCACAGCGATATTCAAAGGGATCTGAGATAATGAAAAGTGTATGCGTCTTCACGATATTAGCGAGGGTTGTAGACAGTTTGAAGAACAATGCTTCCCCACACTCACATGGGCCGTTCGGCATGAAGACCCTGATCTCTCCCAGTCGATAACTTGACCGCCTCATATCTTTGACATTCGGTACAATCGATTTAACTGTAAAGATATTAATCAAATGCCACAATTCCACCATTATCTCTCAGCCCATTCTCTGTTTGATCAAAAGTAGCAATTCTTTTCCGAGGTGATCTTGTTGCACGGGGCGACTGAGGAGAAATCAAGTGTAGGACACCGGCATGCCAACTGAGATGCGGATGCTGGCGTAGACGTGAACGTAGAACAGCAAACCGGAGGAATCTTAACAATGAGGCAGGATTTGCAGGGACTATCTTGAAACTAGAACTGAACTTGAAACTAAGCTTAGAACTAACGGGTCTAATCAGAGAAGAGAACGAAGTATCACACGAGAACAGACCAACAAACTGGCAGCCTGTGATAGTGACACTATCGTACTTATTTCACAGTCTCTGGTGAAAACTATGTTTACTATAATTAAGTAAACAAGCAGCAATTAGAAATCCAATGACTGAATTTAGGTCATAATCAGGAATAAACGAGCGTTGAAGGGGAACAGCCAAACGGAACCATGACAGTGTCCCTCCCTCAACGGGAGCATCCGGGCGATTCCCGAAGCTTGTCTGGATGGTCCCGATGGAAATCCCGGATGAGAGAAGGGTCCAGGATGAAGGAGCGGGAAATCCAGGAACGTTCTTCCTGGCCGTACCCCTTCCAGTCGTCTAGGTACTGGAGACACCTGCCCGGACGGCGGACATCCAATATCCGCTGGACGGTGTAAGCCGGCTGATCATCGAACCCAGTACCCTGTACCAGACTTCCCTCCATACCCCCGATCCCTTTAGCCACAAGCGCCATATCTAACTCCCTCTTAAATATAGCCAATAAACTAGCCTCAACAGTTTCCTCTGGCAGAGAATTCCACAGATTCACCACTCTCTGTGTGAAGAAGTTTTTCCTAATCTCGGTCCTAAAAGGCTTCCCCTTTATCCTCAAACTGTGATCCCTCGTTCTGGACTTCCCCAACATCGGGAACAATCTTTCTGCATCTAGCCTGTCCAATCTTTTTAGGAGTTTATACGTTTCAATAAGATCCCCCCTCAATCTTCTAAATTCCAACGAGTATAAGCCTAGTCGATCCAGTCTTTCATCATATGAATGTCCTGCCATCCCAGGAATCAATCAGGTGAACCTTCTTTTTACTCCCGCTATGGCAAAAACGTATTTCCTCAGATTAGGGGACCAAAACTGCACACAATACTCCAGGTGTGGTCTCACCAAGGTCGTGTACTACTGCAGTAGTACCTCTCTGCTCCTGTACTCGAATCCTCTTGCTATAAATGCCAGCATACCATTCGCCTTTTTCACCGCCTGCTGTACCTGCATGCCCACTTTCAATGACTGGTGTATAATGACACCCAGGTCTCGTTGCACCTCCCCTTTTCCTAATCAGCCACCATTCAGATAATATTCAGGTGAGGACAATATGAGTGAGGTTGATGTTCTGGAGCATGCTGATATTAAGGGAGAAGAGGTGTTGGAGTTGTTAAAATACATTAGGACAGATAAGGCCCCGGGGCCTGACGGAATATTCCCCAGGCTGCTCCACGAGGCGAGAGAAGAGATTGCTGAACCTCTGGCTAGGATCTCTGTGTCCTCGTTATCCACGGGAATGGTACCGGAGGATTGGAGGGAAGCGAATGCTGTTCCCTTGTTCAAAAAAGATAGTAGGGATAGTCCGGGTAATTATAGACCAGTGAGCCTTACGTCTGTGGTGGGAAAGCTGTTGGAAAATATTTTTAGAGATAGGATCTATAGGCATTTAGAGAATCATGGTCTGATCAGGGACAGTCAGCATGGCTTTGTGAAGGGCAGATCGTGTCTAACAAGCCTGATAGAGTTCTTTGAGGAGGTGACCGGGCATATAGATGAGGTTAGTGCAGTGGATGTGATCTGTATGGATTTTAGTAAGGCATTTGACAAGGTTCCACACGGTAGGATTATTCAGAAAGTTAGAAGGCATGGGATCCAGGAAAGTTTGGCCAGGTGGATTCAGAATTGGCTTGCCTGCAGAAGGCAGAGGGTGGTGGTGGAGGTAGTACATTCAGATTGGAGGATTGTGACTAGTGGTGTCCCACAAGGATCTGTTCTGGGACCTCTACTTTTCGTGATTTTTATTAACGACCTGGATGTGGGGGTAGAAGGTTGGTTGGCAAGTTTGCAGACGACACAAAGGTTGGTGGTGTTGTAGATAGTGTAGAGGATTGTCAAAGTTTGCAGAGAGACATTGATAGGATGCAGAAGTGGGCTGAGAAGTGGCAGATGGAGTTCAACCCGGAGAAGTGTGAGGTGGTACACTTTGGAAGGACAAACTCCAAGGCAGAGTACAAAGTAAATGGCAGGATACTTGGTAGTGTAGAGGAGCAGAGGGATCTCGGGGTACATGTCCACAGATCCCTGGAAGTTGCCTCACAGGTGGATAGGGTAGTTAAGAAAGCTTATGGGGTATTAGCTTTCATAAGTCGAGGGTTAGAGTTTAAGAGTCGCGAAGTAATAATGCAGCTCTTTAAAACTCTGGTTAGGCCTCACTTGGAGTATTGTGTCCAGTTCTGGTCACCTCACTATAGGAAGGATGTGGAAGCATTGGAATGGGTACAGAGGAGATTTACCAAGTTTGCTGCCTGGTTTAGAAAGTATGCATTATGATTAGAGATTAAGGGAGCTAGGACTTTACTCTTTGGAGAGAAGGAGGATGAGAGGAGACATGATAGAGGTGTACAAGATAATAAAAGGAATAGATAGAGTGGATAGCCAGCGCCTCTTCCCCAGGGCATCACTGCTCAATACAACAGGTCATGGCTTTAAGGTAAGGGGTGGGAAGTTCTGGGGGGATATTAGAGGAAGGTTTTTTTTTACTCAGAGAGTGGCTGGTGCGTGGAATGCACTGCCTGAGTCAGTGGTGGAGGCAGATACACTAGTGAAGTTTAAGAGACTACTAGGCAGGTATATGGAGGAATCTAAGGTGGGGGTTTATATGGGAGGCAGGGTTTGAGGGTCGGCACAACATTGTGGGCCGAAGGGCCTGTACTGTGCTGTACTATTCTATGTTCTATGTTAATCTGTTTTCCTGTTTTTGCCACCAAAGTGGATAACCTCACATTTATCCACATTAAATTGCATCTGTCATGAATTTGCCCACTCACCTAAACTATCCAAGTCACCCTGCATCCTCTTAGCTCCTCCTCACAGCTAACACTGCCGCCCAGCTTCATGTGATCCGCAAACTTGGAGATGCTGCATTTATTTCCCTCATCTAAGTTATTAATATATATTGTAAACAACTGGGGTCCCAGCACTGAGCCTTGCGGTACCCCACTAGTCACTGCCTGCCATTCTGAAAAAGTCCCGTTTATTCCCACTCTTTGCTTCCTGTCTGCCAACCAATTCTCTATCCACATCAATACCTTACTCCCAATACAGTGTGCTTTAAGTTTGCACACTAATCTCCTGTGGGACCTTGTCAAAAGCATTTTGAAAATCCAAATATACCACATCCACTGGTTCTCCCCTCTCCACTCTACTAGTTACAACCTCAAAAAATTCTATGAGATTCGTCAGACATGATTTTCCTTTCACAAATCCATGCCGACTTTGTCCGATCATTTCACTGTTTTCCAAATGTGCTGTTATCACATCTTTGATAACTGACTCTAGCATTTTCCCCACCACCGATGTTAGGCTAACCGGTCTATAATTCCCCGGTTTCTCTCCCCTCTTTTTTTAAAAAGCGGGGTTACATTAGCCACCCTCGTTTATTTTATTTTTGTTTTTTTTTAATTTCCAAACCTGTTGAAGATCCTCAGACCTAAACAGCGAGTGCACAATTTTCAATAGTTGCTGCCTGACATCGGTTCCTCTTGCATTTTGCATATGATTAGGCTCTATCTGATCCCATTTCGCGTCAGTTGGTTTCCTTCTCGCTCTGCTATTCTCCCTCTCTTTCTATCTTTCCCCTCTCTCCCCCCACTCGTTCTCTCTCTCTCTCTCATCCTATCTCTCTCTCTACCTCTGCCACATTCTCTCTGCCCCACTCGACCTATCACTGTTTCTCTTGCCCCTCCCTCTCCCGCTCTTTCCCACTTTCTCTACCACGCCCTCCCACTCTTGCGCTCCGTTTCCCTCACTCTCTCTCGCTTTCTCATGTTCACGCTCTTCCTCAGTCCCTGTCGCTCTCCCTTTCTCCGAATCTCCCTCCCTCTCTGTCTCCCTCTCGCTCCCTCTACATCACATCTCTCATTCCCTCCCTGTCTCTCTCTGTCTTTCACGCTCTGCACAGTCACTGTCGCTCTCCCGCGCTTTCCCTCTCCCCCACTCGTTCTCTCTCTCTATCTCTCTCATTCTTCTCTCTCTCTACATCTGCCACACTCTATCCCCCCACTCGTTCTACTTGTTTCTCTTGCCCCTCCCTCTCCTGCTATCTTTCCCATTTTCTCTACCACGCTCTCTCACTCTTGCGCGCTCTCTCTCTCTCTCTCTCTATCTATCTATCTCTCTCTCTCCAGCTCACGCTCTCCCTTTCTCCGAATCTCCCTCCCTCTCTGTCTCCCTCTCGCTTTTATTCTCTCTCTGTCTCTCTCTGGCTTTCGCGCTCTCCACACTCACTATCGCTCTCGCTCTCCCTCGCTCTACCACTCTGTCTTGTTTCCTTGTCGTAAGTTTTAAAATCGTAAAATCTGCTATAGGGAGATAGTTCATGGTGGCAGAGAGAGGCTGCAGGTACAGAAAGAGGAAAATAAAAGAGGTTTAATGAAAAGATGGGTTATATCGGAAGCAAGAGCTGTTGATAAAAATCGAAAATGTGCTCCAACATCAGGAAGTATTGTCAGAACAGAGAAACCAGAGTAACAGATTCACTGCAAGCTTTACTCGAGGCGGGAGGTGATGTTCAAGGGAGAGTTTTCCGGCGCGCTGTGGCCGGCAACGCCGTCGTGTAAAGCTGCAAACAGCGCTTTTGTAACGCAGCAGACCAGGCAGCAATTAGGGAAAAGATGTGAGCCACGACCCATCCTTGCTTGCAAAGACTGAGCCTTTGATGGACGCTACTTTTATACCCAGTCATGATACCTCACCTGCTACCAATTAGCCCGCTTAATGTGGAGTCTTCCAAACCGGTGTTACTTGAATATTCTGTGCACTTTTCAATCTTATTTTAACTCTGTCCCAACTTTTGTTGAGTGTGTTGCAGCCATCAAATTCTAAATTTGTGTGTGTTTACAAAATACAATTAAGTTGGTCAGTAAATCTTTTGAAAATCTTTTCTTTGTACTTTTGTCAGTTAAATAAAGTTTCACATGAATTAACTTATCACAGATTTTTGTTTTTATTGCATTTTGCAAAATATCCCAACTTTTCTGGAAATGGGGTTTGTAACTCTGTTCATTACAATGCTGATATTTACCCACAAGTGTGGGTGTAGAATATGAGGATGAAGGCAGCTGAAATGTAAAACTTTACAGCATATATTTCTAACGCTTAATGAGTTTCACAATCTGGTTCAGTGGGTATTTCACCGCATTCCTGAGTTCCTCTCGGAATTTGCTCTGAGTCAGGGCATAAATACACGTGTTGGTGCAGGAACTGAGAATCTGCAGCATTCCTGATGTCTCCTCTGTGATGAAAAGCGGATCAGAGACAGAATAAGAAACAAAACTCATTGAAATCCGTCTGTAGACATAAAATACCACCTGTGTTCCCCACAACAATATGAAACTACCAGTTATGCTGAACAGCAAAATGATGGATTTCCGTCGGTTCTCCATCTCGCGGTCCTTGTCCTTCTGTACACTCTTTTGTCCCCGGAGACTCCTGCGGGTTCGACTGGCCACTAAAATCCGTCTGACAGTCAGAATATTGAACAGCAAGATCAGAAAGAATGGAACACAAGGGGTTAAAATGTGGTGCAATATCTCAAATACCGCCCATGAGTGAGAGTTTTTGTAGCTCGGTGTATGAACACAATACCAGGGAACACCATCAACTATTACCAAAGGCTGGTATATGAAGCCCGAAGGGACACTCTCCAAACAGGCCAGCACACTCACTGCCCATACAACCACCGCCGCCGTTCTCTCGGTGCAATATTTTGTTTTCAGCTTCTCACAGCAAATAGCCACAAATCGATCGACGGTGAAAGCGACAGTCAGCCAGATAGAGTTTGTAGTGCTCGCAAAAATTAACCATGCACCGAGTCTGCACACAGGAGTGATGAACAGGAAAGACTGGGGAAAATAAATCCAAGCAGTCCACGTCAGCAGCGGTTGCGAGATAACGACCAGGAGATCGGCCACGGCCATTCCCACCAGGTAGCGAGTGACACATTTGGAGAGACCGCACTTTCCACGGGAGAGGATCACAATCGCCGCCAGGTTCGCTGGAAGAGAGACACAGAACCTCAAGTTCGGAAAATACTAAACAGAAACCAATGCAGCAATTTGAGGGAACTTCGTAGCATTCCACTTCATTATCACACGTGAGCGTGGAAGGGCGACGAAATGGTGCAGATCTGGACGAGGCAGAGAATTATACAGTAAAATGAAATCAATGTGATCTAAACACGGATTCCTTACTGATGACCGAAATATCAGGTAGGAGCGGAAGCTAACACTGGGTAAATACTCCATCACAGTGAGTACTGGATGGAACATTTTCTAGCGGCGCCTCCACGTCTTCTGTGAAGCAAATGAGTAAATCCAGACGCTGATAGCAGGACTCTTCCATTAGACAATCTTTAAATTGCATGGTGATCCCTGTCAGCGACAGAACAGCCGAAGGGCAAAACAAAATCAGGAAATGCTGGAAACACTCATCCAGACAAAACAGAACCTGTGCGGGAAAGCATTAAAAGTGTATCTTCTCAAACCTGTTCTCAGAGAGGCCCCTGACACGCGTGTTAACTGGATTCTCTTTCCATACACACTGTCTCGGTCTCAATGCCTGCAGAATTGTCCGTGTTTGTTTCCTGTTACTCACTGACTTTACAACAGAACATTGACTGATTCCAACAGATACAGCGCAGTTTGACACAACCTGATAGACAGACGTGTCGCCTACCACTGAATCCAACACCAGGAAATCGGGGAGAGGAATTGAACGTCCAGCAGCAAACTAGGCACCGCAGTCTGATGTCCGTAACGGTGTCAGATGTAAGTAGAATAGAGTGCATTTCAGAGTATTTGTAACTGTAAAACAACACATCAGTTAATTTGCTCAGTAACAGCTTCATTTTGCTGCTCATCAGCTGCTTCACATTCAGTCAGAGTACACGCATTTTTTTTAAAGTCCCCAATCTCCGTGCTACCACATGGAATTCCTCTCATTAGCTGAAGAGTTACCACAAGTCGATGGTTTGATTATTACAGGTCACACAACCGCTCACGTACAAATACAATCAGTCGGTATAATCTCCCTGAGTGTTTAATCACAATATTTGCAATTGCTGTGCCGCTGCTACCAGACCAATAGCACAGAGACACGAGCATCACAGTATTGAACAGAAACAGCTGAAAGAACGCTGCTTAACATGTTGACTTCCACAGCTGTTGGCCGATTCGCTAAATTTCTGCAGCGGTGTGTTTTTTATACCCGAATCCAAGAACCCACAGTCCGGGTGTTTCCATCCAATTCCTGAAATGTGGAATACTGGGACTGGATATGTGGCAGTGGAAACCAGCGACAGAAACAATCACATCATTGGAATTAAACTTAAGTTCGCATCAACGGCAGCTGACTCTGCGACTTACCGGGAATTCCAAAGGCTGAAATAAATGGATAGTAAACTTTCCCTATCCACACGATGACTGGATAGTCCATTTCAGTGAGAATCTGACATTCGTTGCTCCTGAATTCACAGCTGCGGCAGAAGCTCTGAGCGTATTAATGCAAAATGGCCATGATTTATACAGAGGATCGGTCTCCAGAGATTCAGTTAAACCCTTGACTAACTTTCCTAGTTGCAATTACTTCAACGGAAACTATGATTTAACATCATTGACTCTGATCAGAATCAGAATCCTTTATTATCGCCAAGTATGTGGACAAATACAGGGAATTTGATGCCGGTTTCCCTGAGATCTCGCTCTACAGAATCAGAAAGCAAACAGAACAATAGTGCAAATAATCGTGCGCTATATACAATGAGGTATTCCTGTGTATGTCCAGGTGGACTTGGTTTATAATAGACGAAAATTCAAGTGTTCATAAGACTGATGGCATACGGAAATAAATTGTTCTTGTACCTATTTGTCCTGGCATACAGTGATCTAACGCGCCTACCAGAAAGAAGTAGTTGGAACAGGTGATGTCCAGGGTGTGGTGGGTCTACAATGATGCTGCTTGCTCGCTTCCTGACTCTAGATGCATCCAAGTCCTGGACCGAGGGCAGCTTCACACAAATAATCCTTTCCGCAGCCCTGACGGTTCTTTGGAGTATATTCTAATCTTGTTTGGTAGCTGATCCAAACCAGACAGTGACGGACGAACAGAGAACAGACTGAATTGTTCCTGAATATAATTGAATCGGCAGCTCCTGAGGCAGGTTGTACTTCCTGAGTTGACGTAGGACATACAACCTCTGCTGAGCCTTTTTGATAAGAGTGTCCGCGTTGGGTGTCCACTTCAGGGCCTGGGAGATCGTGACACCCAGAAACCTGAAGATCTCCACAGCAGACACAATACTGTTAAGTATAGTGAGTGGGGGGTGCATTGGGGCGGGGGGCTCCTCCTGAAGTCCACTGTCATCTCCACAGTCTTGAGCGTATTTAGCTCCAGATTGTTCTGACCACACCAGAGGGCCAGCGGTTCCACCACACGTCTGTATACAGACTCATCACCGTCTCGGATAAGGCCAAAGACATTTGTGTCGTCTGCAAACTTCAGGAGTTTAACAGATGGTTCCTGTGAGGTGCAGTCATTAGTGTAAAGAGAGAAGAGCAGTGGGGAAAGCACACGTCCCTGAGGGCCACCGGTACTGATTGTCCGGGTGCTAGAAATGACGCTCCCCCGCCTCACTTGTTCACCCTGTCAGTCAGGAAGTTTGTGATCCACTGACAGATGGCGGGGGAGACAGTGAGCTGGGTGAGTTTGGAGTGGAGGATTTCTGGGACGATGATGTTGAACGCCGAGATGTAAATATTGTTCCGATTGCGGAAAAAAATATATCAACATTCTTCGGAATTACCTGAGCACTGATTCGTCTGGTGGAATCAACCCCGCAGCTCTAATGACAAAACTGAACTTTGTCACTAAGCAGCCACACTTACAGATTGAATGTTTTTGTTGTCTAATTGTTCATCTATAAACAGAGTTCACCATCGCATCGGCCCCAAACTACAGAGGGAAGTGATGCCAAGCCCAAAGCTGGAGTTAGTGAAGAAAAAAAAGTTATAGTAGAGTGCATAAAAGCAAAAAACAAAAAAATCACATAAGTCACTAGATTGTAAAATGACAATGGGTGGAACGGCTCTTTATCTAAATGCCCCTAGTATTAGAAAAAAAAGGTTACTGAACTTGTGGCACAGATCAGTACAAAGGCATATGATTTAGTGGCCATCACAGAAACGGAGTCTCAAGGTGTGATGACTGGGAATCATATATCCAGGGCTATCAGGTAATACGGATAGGCAGGAAGGCAGAGGAGGTGGGGTTGAACTCTTGATTAGGGATGAGATCAGGGCAATTGTGAGAGACGATATAAGATCTACGGAGCAGAATGTTCAGTCCATATGGGTAGAGATTAAGAATAGTAAAGGGGAAAAAAATCAGTGGTGGGTGTTTTCTATAAGCCACCTAATAAAAATATTGCAGCGGCACAGGCGATTAACCAAAAACGGAACGACAGTTGTCATGGGGGATTTTAACATCCACATAGATTGGGTGAATCAGGTTGGTCAAGGAAGTCTCGAGGAGGACTCCATATAATGCATAAAGAGAAAATACTGTCTTAGGTCTAGTCCTGTGCGATGAGACAGATAAGATTAACGATCTTGTACTCTGGGATCCTCTTGGGAAGAGTTGCCGTAGTATGATTGAACTTCTTATTCAGATGGATGATGAAATAGTTAGATCTGAAACTAGTGTATTGTGCTTGAACAAGGGAGACTACAACAGGATGAGGGAGTAATTGTCTAATGTGGATTGGGAGTACAGGCTATTTGGTAGGACAGTTGAGGAACAGTGGAATACTTTCAAAGAGCTCAGTGCTCAACAAAAAATCTATTTCAGTCAAAAGTAAGGACAGTAAGTGTGGGGAGAGCCAGCCTTGTATAAATAAGGAAATAAAAAAAAAAATAAAATAGTATCAAATCAAAAGCTCGTTTGTGCAAAGTCGTAAAGAGTAATGAGAGACTGGAGGATTAGGAAAACTTTAAAAGGCAACAAAGACCAACTAAACAAGAAATAAGGGAAGGAAAGATAGAGTATGACAGTAAATTAGCACAAAATATAAGAACAGATCGCAAACGTTGGTTGACTGTGCGGTTGAGAAGGCATACAATGTATTGGCCGTGTGTTTAAGTGCCGAGAGGTAATTTGCAGCTATATAGGACCCTGGTCAGACTCCACTTGGAGTACTGTGCTCAATTCCGGTACCACACTACAGGAAGGACCTGGAAACTATAGAAAGGATGCAGAGGAATTTTATAATGAGGTTGCCTTCATTGGGAGCATGCCTGATGAGAATCAATTGAATAAACTGGGGCCTTTTCTCATTGGAGCGACAGAGGATGAGAGATGACCATATAGAGGTGTACAAGATAATGAGAGGCATTGGTCATGTGGATAGTCAGAGGCTGTTTCCCAGTAGTGAAGTGGCTAGTACGAGAGGACATAGTTTTAGGGTGTTTTTAAGTAGGGACAGAGGAGATGTCAGGGGTATTTTTTTATGCAGAGAGTGGCGAGTGTGTGGAATAGGCAGCCGGCGGCGGTGGTGGAGAGGGAACCGATAGGGTCTTTTAAAAGGCTCCTGGATAGGTACATGGGGCTTCGAAAAAATACAGAGCTATGGGTAAGCCTAGGAGGTTCTAAGGTAAGGACATGTTCGGCACAGCTTTGTGGGCCGAAGGACCTATATCGTGCTGCAGGTTTTCTATGATTCTGTGTTTCTGTGCCTCGAGAAATGAATGCCAACATAGCAATCGCCTTGATTAACAACCGACTCAACCTGGAGGTTAACCTTTAGGGTGTCCTGCACAAGAGGTCCCAATTCCCTTGCAGCTCTGCATTTTGAATTCTTTCCCGATCGAAATAATAGTCTGTCCGTTTATTTCTTCCACCAAAGTGCAAGTCCATAAACTTTCGAACATTGTTTTTCATTTGCCAATACTTTGCCAATTCCCCTAAACTACCAACATCTCTCTGCAGGCTCTCCGCTTCCTCAACACTACCCGCTCCTCCACCTATCCTGGTATCATTGGCAAATTTGGCCGTAAATCCATTAATACTGTAGTCAAAATCATTAACGTGCATCGTAAAAAGTAACGGTCCCAACAGTGACAACTGTGGAGCTCCATTGGTAACCCGTAGCCAACCAGAATACGATCCTCTCATTCCACTCTCTGTTTTCTGTCGATCAGACTAGTAACCAAGCTAGTAACTTCCCTGTAGTTCCATTGGCTCTTTTCTTGCTAAGCAGACTCATGTGCGGCACCTTGTCAAAGTCCTTTTGAACATCCAAGTACACCATGTCTACTGCATCTCCTTTGTCCACGCTGTTTTTAATTTCCTCAAAGAATTGCAGTATGTTTGTCAGGCAGGATTTTCCTTTCAGGAAACCATGCTGGCTTTACCTTTCTTGTCATGTGCCTTCACGTACTCCGTAATCTCATCCCGGACAATCAATTCCAACAACTTCCCAACCACTGATGTCATGCTAACAGGTCTATAGTTTCCTTTCTGCTGCCTCCCACCCTTCCTGTATAAAGGAGTAACATTTGCAATCTTCCCGTCATCCGCTACCATGCCAGGATCTATCGATTCTTGAAAGATCATCGTTAATGCCTCCGTATTCTCTCCAGCTACTTCTTTCAGAACACGGGTGTGCAATCCATCAGGTCCAGGAGATTTATCCACCCTCAGACCATTAAACTTCCTGAGCACCTTTTCAGTCGTAATTTTCACAGCACGTGCTTCACTTCCCTGACACTCGTGAATGTTCGGTATACTGCTGACTCTTCCATTGTGAACACTGATGCAAAATACGCATTCAGATCCTCTGCCATCTCTACATCTCTCATTGCAGTATCTCCGGCGTCATTTTGTATTGATCCTATTTCTGCCCTCGACTCTCTTTTACCCTGAATGTACAATAAACAGCTTTTGGTGTCTTCTTTGATACTAGTCTCCAGCTTCCTCTTGTAATTCATCTTTTCCTTCTTAATGACCTTCGTAGTTTACTTCCGCAAGTTTCTTAAAGCTTCCCAATGCTCGATCTTCGCACTAGCTGCGGCTTTATTTTATGGCCCGTCTTTTGCCTTTACATCGGCTCTGACTCTACTTGGCAGCCGCGGTCCTGCACTTCTTCTTCTTGAAATTTCTTCTTCTTTGTCTTCCCTTCAAATGTCCCTTTCCAGTCAACTTCGGCCAGTTTCCCTTCCATGCCATTGCAATATCCTTTATTCCATTGAAATTCCACACATTAGATTTTATTTTCCCTCTCAAATATCAATATGAACTCGATCATATTGCGATCACTGTTCCCTAATGGTTCCTTAACCTTGTGCTCTCTTACCACCTCCAATCATTGCATAACACCCAATCCAGCACAGCCGATCCGCTAGTTGGCTCAGCAACAAACGGTTTCTAAAATGCTATCCCTTAAACATTCTACACATTCTCTCTCGAGGTTCAGTACTGACCCAGTTTTCCCAATCCATTTTCATGTTAAAATCCCCAACGATTATCATGACATTGCCTTTCTGACATGAGTCTTCTATCTCCTGCTGTAATTTGTAAACCACATTCCGGCTGCTGTTTGGAGGCCTGTATACAACTGCCATTAATGTCCTTTTACCCTTGCTATTTCTTAACTCAACCCATGGAGACTCTACGCCTTCCAATCCTATGTCACCTCTTTCCAATGATTTAATATTATTTCTTATACACAGAGCTACAGCACCCCCTCTGCCTACTAACCTATCTTTCCGATATACCTTATATCCTTGGAGGTTCAGATCCCGATGGCAGCCATCCCTTAGCCAAGTTTCAGAGATAACCTCAACGTCATATTGGCCAATCTGCAGCTGAATTGTCAGATCGTCCATTCAATGCACTCATCCTACTTAACATTGACCTGTTCAAGCATATCAGCCTGTTATAGCTGTGCTCACATTTGTCAAGGTCTTTCTGAATCATGAATACTGAGAGAAATATTCATTAAGGAGCTTTCCTACCTCTCCGACACCAGGCTCTGTTATTCCTGAATAGTCCTGTCGTGACACATGTAATCCTTCAGTTCCCCACATCCGTGGAAAACACCTTGGATATTTAGTCTCCTTGCTGGCGATATTTTTACCCTGTCTGATCGTAGATCCCATGCTCTCTAACGGTAGGAATGTGTTTCTCAGCGCATCTGTGCCGTCGGCTCTCCACACTCAGCCGGCCAAGCACTGCCGATTTTTGGGGCCGGTTCTCTGCTGATGAGGACGATCCCGTCAATAAAGGGACAGCGGTTGCACTCAGGAAGTTTCCCCTCACCTTTCTCTTACACCTTTCAGTGTGGAGATCTGGTTCGTTGCCACTGGCAGAGCGGATTGCCCACGCATGTGAGGACGACGGAAATCGCTTTGGATCCCCCCACCTTGCTTCGTATCAATCACCGCTTTCGGCACGCACTCCGCTAATAACGATTTCCATACCGTTATTCAGTAATCAAAGCACTGGCCTATTCACCCAGCCTGGCCTCGGCACCCGATAACCAACACGTGACCGATCATCACCGACCCCCACAGTAACCGCAATGTGGCTGGCTGAGGAGCCCAGTTCTAGGACTTACGGCCACCATGATCCTCCACTGACCCAAGAACATCGGGCCGCGTTGATAAGCGAAGCAGCCTTGAGAAAACTTTGCCCATGTTGGTGTGGGGCGCCGCGTCACGGTGAACATTCAGATGAGTCCTTCCCCGGGCTCTTTTGCATTCCTGGTGAAAGAGTGAGATCGGAAATACATCAAAAACCGCGGGCCACGCTGGTTGACGCTTGGGGTTGGAGGGGATGTCTGTGTCTCCTCGGGGAACGCACTGGGGAAGATGAAGGCCACAGACCACTTCTGTCTGGCCGCACGGGTTGTCGGCGCTGGAGCGTTACAGACACTGGGCAGAACAGGCAGTGGACGTTCGATATGATCCACCTCCTGTCTCCGTGTAACTGCAATAATTCTCCTGTGCTCTGATTATGGGAAGGGGTTAAAGTTTTCCGGTGTTCACACTCTCTGGTATCGGTACTGACTATACACTATCCCGCTGATCGCTGTCCCGCCGTCGTATAACCGTTAATCCATCCAGCTGCATGACTCAATAAAACTGACGCTGTTTGCATTAAACTGGTCTCCGTCTCTTGCTAAAAGCTCGCTGCCTTCGGTACCGGCGGGCCATTAGGAAGGTCTGTGCAGCCCCACCGGACGCATAGAGCAGCCTGCTCCCAGAGCAGACAATGCAGTGGCCTGAAACAGCCCATCCCAATTCCCTCCCAATGCCGAGTCACTCTGAGGCAACTGCAAGCTGCTGGTGAAGCCGCCTGGTGTGTGAGGGTGAGAAAATGGTGCGGCACACCGACGCAGGGACTGTCACCAGTGGGATTACTCTCTTGGGGCCGATAGGCAAAACGAACTCCCGTCGGTATGATATCACTCGGCGTGGAAGTACTCTGGTCTGAAGCGATGACTGAGGTGGGCAGACTGCAGGTGGGTGTTAGCCGGGTGACGGACAGGGTCTCCCCTACTCCGGGCAGACGGTTTTCCTACGCTTCTCCCCCTCCAATCCCAGGGCTGTAAATCACCGCGGGGCGCGTCACTGAACCCCTATCGCTCGGAGACAGTAACACCAGGGATGGAAGACATGGCAGTCGGGTGTGTGGGAATCAGGGACATTAATGGTCACGGTGGGGAGTGGAGCATTCACTGCAGGACAAGCAGAAGGATGCCGAGTGTGAGGGTGGGAGGAGGGATAAATGACTGGTCGGTGAAGAGAAACGTTTGACACCAAAGTAAGGGTCGTTGAGGTTGGGTAGAGGGTGGCATTTCTGGAGGTGACTATAGAGGTGACTCGTGCGGATAGATGGCTTTCAGAGAGAACGGCCTTCGAGCTTTCGGGGGACGGGGGAAGGGGCGTGGAGGAGAACGGATTCAGCAGTAGGCTTAATATCACAGTCCTATGTTTGGAATTTGTTGTTTTACGGCAGTCGTTCAGTAAAATAAATACTGAAATGTGTTCCTAAAATAAGTGTTTTAAGGTAAATATGTAGTTCTTAAACAGAGGGTAAATATTAAGGTAGTGTAGAGGGGTACATTGTCCATTTAGAAATCTGGTGCTGGAGGAAAATAAACTTCCTGAAACTTGGTGTGTGGGGCCTCAGACACCGTCAATTCTTCATTGACGGCAACAATGAGAAGAGGGCATGTCCAGGATTGAATATCTTTAATGATGGATGCCCCATTTCTAATCATCTATTTTCGAAGATGCCTTCGATGTCTGAGAGGCTGGTTCCCGTCATGCACTTGGCTGAGATTTCTGCGGGTTTTTATTAATATATATTTTCTGTGGAAATGATGGAAGTTCCGCTGGGTGATAATTGAAAGTTCAGGGAAGAGTTGCGGTTTTGGGAGGTTCGCCACCCGTTAACACATGAGGGGCGCGGAAGTAAACGCAGACTGTAACCCTCAGTACACCGATTTCCCAACCAGTGGATGTCCTGTTTTTCCGTTTTCATCTCGCAACCTAACATTTCTCTTCAGTACCACTTTATCTTTTCTATCGATGTCATTGGTACTGATAGGTACCAAGACACCTAGCTGCCTACTGTTCCACGTCAGAATATTATGGTTCCGATCTGAGACATCCCTGATCCTGGCAGCTGAGAGTCAACATATCATCCAGGAGTCTCTATCGCGCCTACAGAATCTCGACTCTGCTCCTCGGACGTTTCAATCTCCTTCAAACCCTGTAGTCCTCTTCAATACTCTTCATTTGTGAGCAGCAGCCGCAGATTCAGTGCCAGAAACCCGGCCACAGCGACTCCCGCCCCTTTCTTGTAGGCAGTCATCAACGATATTTACAGTGTCTTAATAGAGAGGGGAAAGGGCACAGAAAACTCCGCACTGGCTCCCGTTTCCTTTCCTTCTGCTGACAAAAACCCAGTTGCCTCCCTCCTGCAATCCAGAGACGCCGGCCTCCCTGCAGTTCCTACCTGTCCACAGTCGCTTTTGTGAGCCAAAATTCATCGAGCGACAGCGCCAGTTGCTTAATGTGTTTACCGGGGAGCCACAGCTCGATGTTTCTGATGCTAATTTGGTTATCCGGAAGACCATATCTGAAGCACGGAACAAAACTCTGCCACTGGAGACATTCCCTCTGCACCGCTGTACCCTCATGGACGAGGAATGAAAAATTAGGGAGAAAAAGAGAAATCGATCAGATAATTAGTTCACCTAAACCTGATCTCGCGAAGCCTGGTGATCCAAAGCCACTCCAAGCACTGGCCCACTCGCAACAATGCCCTTTCCCAGAATGGCCGCCCCGCAAAATTATGCTATTTTAACTCAACGTTTCTGATGAATCCCGCTCAACTATTGGTCTCAGTCCAACTCCGAAAAGTTCTGTCTTTTAAAACTTGAGAGCGGACCTGATAGAAAAGATCACAGTCAAAATCTGAAATGCTCCCGCGAAGTTCCACCTTTTAAATCATGAACGCGCACCTGATTGTAATGACAACTCAAAGTTTTCACACCGTTTCGTAAAATCACCAACTTCAGCTTCTCCACTACCACATTACCTTGTTCTCGACGACAGTCAAGGTTGGGAGGTGCTGTTCCTCACAGCATGTCTGGATAGAGAGTTAGATGGAGATAGATAGATAGACAGATGGACAGATAGACAGATAGATAGATAGATAGATAGATAGATAGACAGACAGTCAGATAGATAGACAGACAGGCAGACAGACAGACAGACAGACAGACAGACAGACAGATAGATAGATAGATAGATAGATAGATAGATAGATAGATAGGTGGATAGGTGGATACGTACATAAGCCGACAGAACCGCGTGTCAGGATTGCAGTGAGGCACTCTGGGATATTGCGGGCAAAGCGAGGCGAGAGGAGCGGTGGCCCCTCAATATTCCTGGATGCCATACGACCATAAGGCCATGTGATGTAGAGGTAGAATTTGGCCATTCCGTCCAGCGAGACGACTTCGCAATTTGTTTCCCGCTGATCCATTACCCTTTCAGCCTCAGACTCGTGCCTTCTCCCCATCATCCTTTATATGTTTATAAACTCTTGTCTTGAATATTCTCAATTTCCAGCCGCCTGTGGCAACGCAGTCTAGAGGTTCATTTCTCGGCCTATATACAATCCTCTTCTTCTGCATTCTAAATAGTTGGCCCTGTGTTCTGAGGTTTCGTCTTCTGGTCCGAAATTCCCCCAGCGCGGGAACGTCCTCGCCAGATAAACTCCATCGAGCCCTTTTAGCATCCGACAGGTCTAATGGCTCCATGTATTATCAGAGAATGTACATCCTGAAATTCTTGCTCTTCGCATACATCCTCGAAACAGAAGAAAACCCTGGAAAAATAATGAACCACAAAAAATATCACCAGCCCCATCTCCCGCCCCCACCCCCTCACTTGCTCCTTCAGGAAGCATCAGGGCTGACCACCCAACAAACAAACAAGTAACAGCAAACCCCACGAAGAGTGACGGAGGTCAACAAACCTATTAATCACCTAGTAATATCGGCATGTCTCATGTTCTCAATCTTACAAACAGAGAGAGATTTCACCCCTTTCCACAGAGAGAGAAGAATAAAACAAACGTCACGTATCAGGATTTTCTGAGGATTTGATGGCCAGCGTTAGAGAGAATAATTCAATAGATTTAGTCTCAACATTTTCATATGATATAATCTGACCCTTCTGAATCATTTTTTTAAACTTAAATTATATGATTAGAGGAGTGAAGTTGACGGCATTACTGAACGTGTCTGATACAAGATATTGGTCTTGCCCTGTTTTGTTCTTTTTTGGGGATTTTTTTGTTCATATATATTTTTTCTTTTTATTTCTTTTTTTTAATGACTAATTTCATTATGAGTTTTGAAGTCTTTTATATCTATGTTACTTAAAATCCATTTTGTATTTGCTGATTAAGATTATTCCAATAACTTTGTACCAACTTTGTTATTAAGTTTATAATTTTGAAAATTAATAAAAATATTTTAAAAGATTTAGTCTCATCCAAACTGAGGCTTTTCTTCCTCGGGTTAGGTGGCACTGAAGCAAGTAATCATAGATTAATTGAAAAAGTTGAAATATTTAAGCGGAACATGAGAGGAAACATCTTCACGGAGGGGTCAGTGGGAGTCTGGAATGAGCTGTAAGAAACAGTAGTAAATGCAGGTTGAATATCAACATTCAGAAGACCCGCTGATGGGTACATGGATGCGAATGGAATGAAAGCGACGGTTCTTGTGCAGGCAAATGGGACTGGGCCAGACAATATGCTGTCACAAATCAGAAGAGTGAGGCGGTCTACTTATGTGTGTGGTGTTCGATAGCTCTACGTCCTAACCCAAAGCGTCCTTTCCAGTATCTTTCCAACCCCTGACGTGAGACTCACTCGTCTATATTTTCCTGCATTATTAATTCCACTTCTTAATATTTATCACAACTTTTCTGGGGTCTTGTTTGTGACTGCAGAGAACGCAAATATACTGGTCTAGACCGCAGTAATCTCAACTCCTGCTTCTCGGAATAATATGCAGTAGAGCCCAGTGGGCCCTGAGAAATTACCCAGCTCACTGCTCTTTAGCACTATCTCTTCATTGGCCCCGAGCTTCCAAAACGAATCAATTTTGTTAAGTACAGCATAGGAAACGTTTCTTCACAGACTTTTACAGCAGGGAAAAGGCCCTTCAGAGTGTATGCCATTACGATCTAGATGTACATTCAAACTAATTCATGTCCCAGAAGTGCTAGGTCAAAGGCAGGCAGATGTGACTAATTTAAATGGACAGCAGTACGGTATGGAACGGTTGGGCCGAAGAGTCTGTGTCAACGCTGTAAAGGAAAGTTTCATCCGAACAGTGACTCTATTCCTCTCAATAGATCCTGGCTGACCTGCCAAGTTTCTTCAACAGTGTCATTAATTTCTACTTAGTATTCTGTGCAAAGGATCTTTTGTGCTGCAAGACTGCAGAGAAGATTCATCATGAATGTGGGGGCTTGTTCCATAATACGATAAGACCAGAGGACTTGGATGTAGAATTATGCCATTCAGCTCATCTAGTCTGCTCCGCTGATCCTAGATCCCACACTGAATCCCTTACACCTTGCCATATCTTTGGATGCCCTAACCGATCAAGTAATGATCAACTTCTTGATTATACACAAAAATATAGACGGAAACTGTGCCTCCGACGAAGTCTGGGGCAGAGTGTTCCACAGATACACTACCCTCCGACTAACAAAATTCCTCCTTCCCTCTCACAAATGAAGACGATGGAAATTCAAGTAAAAAGTGCTGGTAGATCTCAACATCGGTAAAAGTACAGTTGACGTCTTGGGACGAGACCAGTCAGCAGGACTGGAGAAAAAAAGGTGAGGTGTAGATTTAAAAAGGGAAACACAGGGTTATAGGTGAAACCGTGGGAGGAAGGGTTGAAATAAATAGCTGCGGAAGCTGATTGGTGAAAGAGGTCCGGAGCTGGAGAAGTCTGGCAGGTGAGAATAGAAGAGCATGGAAGAAAGAAAATCAGGTTGAAGCCCCAAAGGGAAGCGATTGGCGGGCAAGGAGATAAGGAGAGAGATGGAAAAGGGGATGGGGCTTGGTGAAGGTAGGTGGGAGTGCCATTACCGGAAGTTTGGGAAATCGTCTTCATGCAATCAGCTCGGAGGCTGCCCCGACGGAATATAAGGTGTTGTTCCTCCAACCTGAGTATAGCCTCGTCGCGATAGTCGAGGAAGCCACGGATTGACATATTGGAATGGGAATGGGAAGTGACATGAAACTAGGTGACCAATGGCAGATATCGCTTCTTCTAGGACCATGTTGTAATAGAGTATCTTGTGAGCATGATGTAATGGCCCTGTGATGGTGTGGTGATGTAATTCTCCCGCTAGTGTGAGGTCACAAGATGCAATTTTCCCGCCAGTGTGAAGTCACGTGATGGCCTGTTCCAACAGGTATAAACCGGGAAAACCTTGCTGTGACGCAAGAGTTTTGTGTTGGTTGGTTCGTCGGTGTTTAGTTTTTCTGCGTATTCGTCTCATGACGCAGTTTCACTTCAAAACGGAGATTTACTTCATATTTTAAGATGGAAAGGTTGCTGCTGGCAGTTTCACCAATCGCTGCCAGTCTTTGTTTGTAGCCTTTACAGTCCAGTATTGGAGAGTGAAAACCTTACCAATGTACAGGAACCCGAACGACTGGGGAAAGTTGCTGTCCTTCGGTAGTTTTATAAAGGTTCCACCTTATTGAATCTTCGTTCAACAATAGTGGCCTGCATCTGAGATAACATCTGCAAGAGCAGGAAAGTTTGGTGCAGTGTTCACCTTCCAGAGAAGAAGGTCAGTTCCTTTAAACCGTTTTATTTTCCTTCGTTGCGAGTCCTTCATACAAGGCATATTTCTGCTGGGATCAGCAGTAACGTCACGTATTCGAGGAATTCTGTACTTCAGGGAGGCCTCTCCTAAATGACTGTATAATTCACTCGAACTTTCCAATTTGCCACTTTAAGACTGTGTTCGCATTTACCACTGTAAGAACTATTCCAGAGTTTGGCGGTTTGTTAAATTGCCGTACAGCAGTTTACTTCCGGTTAAATTAGTCTTTTTTTTTAATTTTCACTATTTTTGATCAGTCTTTAATAAATGTTTATGTTTGTTTATAAAAATCTGTCTCAATTCCATATCCATTGTTGTCGCCCACGTAACACTGGTCATACCTCCTCTTACTTTCCCGATTCTGCTTGGCGGCCGCGGCCCCAGCCTATTTCGTAAGCCCTTTTCAGCTCTCTCCTCATATCAGACATATACTTCAGATAAGACTTCGGCTGCACCTCACCCGCGTCAATCCCGAAAAAGAGGTCAATGGGCAGCCTCGCCTCACGCCCAACCATCAGATAACAGGGCGAATACCCAGTAGCTTTATTGCTGTACAGTTGTAACAGTGAAACAAATGTCCAATATGTCGACTCCTTCATTTCTTTTTGCTGACCTCCAGAGTCCCAAGTCTGTCTAACAAGGTCTGATTAAACCTCTCCGCCTGGGGACCGGCCTGCGGGTGATAAGGCGTGGTCCTCGATTCCTCAACTCCTAGCATGCCCAGTAACTCATAGATGAGCTTACTCTCAAAGTCCCGTCCTTGATCACTGTGTATCCGCCGGGGAAGGCCATAATGCAAGAAATACTCACCCATAACACTTTTCCCACCGCAGTCGCCCTCTGGTCCTTGGTCGGAAGAGCCTGAGTATATCTGGTGTGGTGGTCCGTGATGACTAAGACATTCGCCGTGTTGCTGGCATCGGGTTCTATAGACAGAAAATCCATAGCCACCAGGTTCAAGGGCCCTGCACTCTGCAAGAGTGAGAAAGGAAGAGCCTTCACTGGCAGTGTTTTCCGGTGTATGCAGCGAATACACGACTTGCAGTACTCTTAAAACTCCGACTTCATTCGACGCAAGTAACACCTGTCCTTGAGTAACCCATAGGTCTCCATCCTCAAATGTCCAGACTCATCGCGCAGTGACTTCAAGGCAATCTTCCGATACTTCTCAGGCAGGACCAACTGCCAACACCGAGATCGGTCCGGGGATGACGTTACCTGGTATAAAATTTGTTTCCTCAACTTCAACCGAGGCCACTCCCTCAGTAACGGAGGCACTGAAACGTGTTTCTTCTTCACCGCCCAGGCCATATCCCCCTTATCTACCGCGTATCAAACGATGCCAATGCCCGGACCATCTCGCTGAGCAGCAGCCACTTCCCCCGGACTCAATTCCAGCAGCTGCTTGGTCTTCAGAGCAGTCAGGTCACAGTAAACAGGGGGTAGGGCGCCGTCAGAAGCCCCCAGTGGGTCCACTGCGCGAACCGGCATCTCCTTTTCGTCGGCCTTCACAGTCATAGCCAACTGAAGCATGGCCTTCACCGCAGGGTCAGTAACGCTCTCCCACTCCTGGTCACTCTCCAGTTCCTGATGCACCCGTCGGGACAAAGCGTCGGCATCGACGTTCTGGCTCCCCGGCCGGTAGTTCAGGCTGAAATGATAAGACGACAAGGCCGCCAACCACCGATGGCCTGCAGCATCCAATTCGCGGACGTCAGGATGTAAAGTGACCATGTGACAACAGTCCGTCTTCATCTCAAACTTGGCCTCGTAGAGACAGTCACTCAGCTTATCGACCATGCCCATTTCAACGGTAGGAACTCCAAATTGTGGGTGGTATAGTTCCTCTCGGAGGGCGACAAGCTCCGGATGACAAACGCTACAGGCCTCAACCAGCTACCCTGATCTTGATACAAGACAGTCCCTAATCCCTCTCGGCTGGCATCAGTGTGTAGTACATAAGGTAACCGGGGTTCCACAAAAGCCAGCACCGGCGTCTGGGTCAGCAACTCTTTCAGCAATTTAAAAGCCTCCTTACATTTTGCATCCCACCTCTGTCCGAAAGGTTCCGCTCGGTAGAGATAATCTCCGGTCTGCATTCCCCTTTTCCTTTTCTGCCCCAAGGGAGGGTAACCAGACCGAAGCTGGTTCAAGGGGTGACTCACTTTGGCGTAGCCCTTCACGAATCTCCGGCTACGTTGTCATCGCTTCTATCTTAGCCGGGTATTAACTACTCCATTTCGCGAGATTACGTGCCCAACGTAGCTAACATACGTCTTGCAGAACTGGCACTTGTCCAGGGAGAGTTTTAACCCTTCCTCATTCAGTCGGCTTAGCACCTTCAGTAGCCTCGCTTTATGCTCTTCCAAGGTGTATCTAAATACTATCAAGTCATCCAAGTACACCAACACATCAAACAAATTCATATCCCCCACCTTCTTCCACATGACCCTCTGGAAAGTGACAGGGGCTCCGGATATGTCCTGAGGTATTCTTTCAAACTGGGAAAATCCCAGAGGGCATATAAATGCCGTCTTCTCTTTATCGGCATCACTCATCGGGATCTGGTAGTATCCACTCCTCAAATCTAGAACACTGAACCACTTCGCTCCACTGGGACAGGTCAGCGCATCTTCGACGCTCGGGACTGTATACTGGTCGGGGACAGTGCGCCGGTTTAGAGTCCTATTGTCCACACACATGCGTCCCTTTCCGTTCTTCTTCCGGGCCATTACTATTGGAGATGCATAAGGGCTTCGTGATTCAGAGATGATCCCTGCTTCCTTCAACTTACGCAGGTGCTGGCGCACATTTTCCGCATCGGCAGGGGACAGTCGCCGCGACCTCTCTCTGATCGGCGTGTCCTCAGTCACCCGGATGGTGCAGCGAGTGCTCTTGAAACAACCCACAGCGAAACCGCCAAGGGAAAAAACATCTTCCAGCTGCAACATCTTCTCCACCAGCCTCTTCTTCCAACCCTGCGGCACCGGCGAGTTCCCAAAGTTAAAAGCCTCACCAGTCAGCTTCTCTATGTTTTCCAATCGTATTCCTCCAGCAGGTCTCAAGGGGGCGCTCGACATTACAGTTACCGGGAACAGATGTGCCAGCGGCAACCCTCTCTTAAAGGTGATTTCTCTCGTTGTGCTGTTCTGACAATCACAGCAATCCTGTTCGCCTGTACCACCGAGGGCCTCTGCACTTCGGGCCTCACCAGCACCCCAGCCGGAAATCTTTACTCCCCCTCGAGGTCCACTAAAAGGCCTCACCATCAAGCACACAGGGAAATCTGGGGGGGTTCCCATCACCCTCGCTACTTCCCCGGGCCTTATTGCCTTAGGCTTCGACTGGGTGCACCACACAGTCCCTCGCTTACGTTCAGTATCCGGCCCAGGGTGGCTCCGCACTGCCACAAAAGCAGCTCGAAACATTGGGTGCACAGACCGGGTCTCGAAAAAGTTCTCACCCGCCCTTTCCTGGCAGGCCCCCATGAGCCTCCGCACCACAGGGTTGTTGGTCCCCACAAGAATTGAAGCACCCCCCGTCTCAACCAGGTCCGGACAAACCAGCATTAACGTCTCCCGAACTTCGGACAACCCCACATCGGCTACTGAAAACTCCAGTCTCTCTGACAGATACGCGTCATACGCATAATCACCAGCACTGACGCGCCAGTTCTCCAGTGCACTGAATGGGGTCACGGACAAATGCTTTAAACACTGGTTGTAAAACCAACGGTATAGTAACGCGACCTGCGACCCCGTATAGCGGCACGCTGGATCGGGGACCCATTACTCCTTCTGGAATCGGGTCTTTTGCTTTCAGGGTTCCTTGGTACATCGTGTTCCCCCAGAGACACCAGACCGTTCCCTCACTGGGTCTGCTCTAAATTTCCCGACACCTCTCCCTGCTTGGATGCCCGGGGACTCCCCCTCGGAGGGATTCCCTGCTGCCCACATTTCTGCTGGAAGTGACCCTCTTCCCCACAGTTATAGCGCACCCCGTGCCACTCACATTCTCTCCAAAAATGTCCCTCTTTACCGCAGTTATAGCACACGCTAACGGCCACCCCTCTTCTTGCGGACCCCCCGCCACTCGCAGCCTTCTGACACAGTGAGAACTCTACACTCAAAAAAAATATATTTAAAAAAAAACATAATAAAAGTCTAAGACTTGGAGACGATAAATGCATAAAATTCCAACAGAAACGAGGAACAGTCAAGCTTATTACATCATCCTGTAGTAGTTAAACTCATTCCGATTACTTACACAAGGATAATCAAGTGGAAATCATCATTCACGAAAATCTTGCTTTAAAACATAATCTTTTACTCCTCTTCCAGCATTAATCTGGGTTATATCCTGACCACGCAAGGGGATATAATGCTGCCTTCACAAACTTCAAGACTACTCTCACTGGCGAATACGGAAGTAAAGTCATCATTAAGGACTTGCCCCACCTCGCCGACTCCAGCGCATGTTTTATCTTCTATCCCTGACCCGAACTACCCTCACTCTCTTCATCCTCTTCACAACGTCTTGGGGGTTTTCATAATCCTACTCGCCAAGACCTGGCCTTCTGATGACGGAGAGGGAAGTAGGAGTTAACAGAGAGGGGAAGGGAGGTGATGGTCACGAAGACGGGCTGGCAGGAGGCAGAGCAAGGATACGGTTTGGGAAGGTGTGGGTTCGACGAGACTGGAATGGAGGGTTTAGCGATACAGGAAGGTTTGAATGTTTTCGAAGGACTTTAGAATCGTGGATATGCAAATCCCAGAAAGCCCTCGAGACACTCAAGGTACGTAAGCCTTTTCTTCGACTCACTTTTCCCACCTTCCCTCATCCCAGTCTCTCTCAACCCCCAGTGTCTATCACCCTCTCCAGTCTTTCCATCTCTCGTCTTCCTGTTTTCCCCAGATATTTCCGCTCTATCCCGCCTCTAAAACAATCTTTCTCTGCGCTCACAAACAAGAGGAAAGCTGCTGATGCTGGAAATCGGAATAACACGCACAAAATTCTGCATGAAGTCAGCATGCCAGGCAGCACCTATGGAGAAGAGTATAGTGGCTGTTTCGGACCGACATCCTTCGGAAGGAGTGGGGGAAAAGCTGAGGAGTAGATTTAAAAGGTGGGGGATGTGAGAGAGAAATACCAGTTGATAGGTGAACCCTGGAGGGGTAGGGATGAAGTAAGAAGCTGGGATGTTGATTGTTGAAATAAGTTGGAGGCCCTCAGCAATTCTTTACCTTAAAACCCCTCCCCACTTTTTGCTTTCCGCAGGGATCGCTCCCAACACGACTCCCTTGTCCATCCGCCCCTTCCCCTAATCTCCTCTGGCCACTTATCCTTGCAAGCGGATCAAGCACTACACCTGTCCATACATCTCCTCCCTCACTACCATTCAGGGCCTGAAACAGTACCTCCAGGTGAGGCAACATTTCGATATTGTTGGATTCAGTTACTGTGACCATTGCGCCCGGTGTGGCCTCCTGCATATCGGTGACATATAACATAGTCTGGGAGACTGCTTTGTTCAGTATCTACGCTCTCGTCGCCAGATCAAGCGAGATCTCCCAGTGGCCACCCATTTTAATTCGTCGTCCCATTCCCATCCCGATATGTCCATCTATGGCCTCCTCCACTGTTGCGATGAGGCTACACTGAGGCTGAAGGAACAAAACCTTGTATTGCGTTTGGATAGTCTCCAATCTGATCGCATGAACATCAATTTCTCAAACTTCTTGCAATGCCCACGGCCGGCTTTCACCATTCTCCATCCCCTTTCTTTAGGTCAGAGGAAATGTCAGGGGTAAGTTTTTTATATATATATACTGAGAGTGGTGAGTGCGTGGAATGGGCTGCCGACAACCGTGCTGGAGGCGGAAGCGATGGCGCCTTTTAAGAGACTCCTGGATGGAGCTTGGAAAAAATAGAGGGTTATAGGTAAGCCTAGGTAGTTCTAAAGTAGGACATGTTCGGCACAGCTTTGTGTACCGAAGGGCCTGTATTGTGCTGTAGGTTTTCTATGTTTCTGTATTTCTATGTTTCTATGTTTCCCCCCTCTCACCTTATCTCTTGCCAGCCCACTGCCTCCCTGTTGTGCTCCTGCTGTCTCTTTCATTCCTCAATGTCCCGGTGTCACTATCACCGATCAACTTCCAGGCTCCTTACTGCAGCCCTCCCCATTCAGGTTTCACCTGTCACCCGGTGTTTCTCTCTCCCCGCCCTCCCCCCTACCTTTTAAATTCACTCCTCAGCACTTTTTACTCCAGTCTTGCCGAAGGGTTTCTGCCCGGAACGTCAACTGTACGTTTTCCCATAGATCTGCCTGGGCTGCTGAGCTCCTCCGGCATTTTGCATGTGTCTCTCTCCCGTTGTCAATCTCTCCACGTCCACTCTCCAACCCTGGTCCCTCGTTGTGCCACCACCCCACCCCCTTCTCGCTATCCTCCCACTCTCTCTTATTCTTACTTTTCCCGAAGTCCCTAACTCCCAGTCGCTCTCTACCAATCCCTCCCGCTGTCTCTCTCAGTCCATTCTCCCACACTCCTTCCACTGTCTCTCGCCTTCAGTTTCTCTTTTCCCACTCTGTCACTCTCGACCATTCAAGCCCTGGTCTCTGTCACTCCGAATGTCCTCGTCCCTCTTTCCCTTCTCTCTATCCCCCAGTCTGTCTCTCCACAGTCTCGCTCTTTCTCTCACTCAGTTTATCTCTCTCTCTCCCTTAGTCTGTCGCCCTCTGCCCTTTATCCTCACCTAAACTCTCGGCCCTGTATCAGTCTCTGCTTTCCACACTTCCCGTCCCTCTCCCACGTTTCTCTCCCCAGTCTCTCTCTCATTCTCTCACCAATATCTCTCTCCTCCAGATTCTCTCTTCTCCAATTTTCGCTCACCCCAGTCTCTCTCTCTCTCTCTCTCTCTCTCTCTCTCTCTCTCTCTCTCTCTCTCTCTCTCCCTCTCCCTCTCCCTCCCCCCCCCCCTTCTCTCTCTGCACTGTCTCTCCCTTCACGGTCACTTCCCCATCCCTGTAGTGCTAAGCATTTCTCCACAACAGGTTTATCTGAAGCGAAGCGCATGTGCAAGGCTTACTCTAAATTCGTGAAGACTGCTAATTCTCTTTTTTGTTTCATTCTTATACAAAAGACTGAAATAACAAATGAGTTGCTTTTATTACCGATTTGGTCTTGAATGCCGTCAGATCCTGACCTGCCCTAGCCTAGGGTGTTTTGGAAAACTACAGCGGAGATGGTTTTGCCCTTATCGAAGAGCAGGGAATCGAAAGGCCAGGAGGCAGCTGACGTTATATAAGGGATGCAGCGATGTGCCGGGGAACAATTGGGACATGAGTCAGCTCATGATGGGATTCAGATGACAAAGTTTACTTGCAGTGAGACGACAGAAAGATGTTCAATTTGACAGAGTAGGCAATGACGTAACAGGGGAGTGGGACATGCACTTCGGAGTAATGGATTGAAGGTTTTTTTTTAACTGGAGGGAAAACTCAGGAAGACGAGATGGACATTGACTTATAAGTTCAACTTCCGGATGCCGGGAAGGTTATTTCGGCTGTAACGAAAGTAAATTCAATGCTGGCTTGTATTTCAAGTGAGATCAAATTTAATTCCACTGATCGTGTGGGGCGTAAGTTCTCTGTACTTAAGAAAAAAAAAAGTTGAATAGTTCTTGATGTTCAGAGTGTTAACGGTTTCTGGGAGACGCGAGCAGACTGGGGTTGACAAACAGGTCACCCAGGAAAGAACGGCAGAGGAACTAATGACCCAATTATCCTTCGGTCCAATGGTCTTATCTCATGTCATTCGGCCGAGTTAATTAACAATGATCCCTTTTCTCAAAGTATTGATAAAGTGCCTAACGAGAGCTCCTACCGCGTTGCGTTCATTGAACGTCTTTCCTACCCGGTATAACACACCCTGGGAGTGTCCAAGGAAGAAAGGCGCCTTTCTCACAAGGACATCAATAGACCTTCAGAAATAGACATTATGCAGATGCTAATTGGACCCTGGACAGTCATTGCTTGTGCGAGTAAACACACCACGATTTTGATGCCAGCTCATTGCACACCGTCAGTTGAAGTTAGGATATTTGTATACGTGGATGTGGCCTTTTCATAGTAAGTTGGATGCAATCAGTTAAATCTTTTTGCGGCGCTGTCTCATCTCTCCCAGCACGTACCAGGCTCGATCAGATCACTGAGAATTCCGCCCGTTCACTTTGCGGTGGAAAATTGACGGATGTGCATTTACGATAGCCGCAGGATACATTGTCGGGAGCTGCAGCGGTGACGAGAGCGGGAGTATGGTGAACAAATAAATCTAAACTTTGGATGAGTTTAATAACTGGTAGGAGGTGGATGTCGTGGCCGTTCTCGTGCTGTGTCTCTCTCGGCCACTCAGCCAGTTTTATTCTCACGCTGCTACGTTCTCCAGTGACCGGCAGTGTTGCAGTGTCAAGATGGAAAACACTGTGATTGCCAGGGAGACAAACTTAGATATTTTGTTTAATTAGTTTAACAATTGACGTGAGCGGATATTTCGCTGCGCTGATGAACTGCTCTCTGAACTTAGACTGAGTTACCCCAAAAATAAAAGTGTTTGTGCAGCAACTTAATATCATCAGCATGTCTCCTGACTGTTCAAATATGTATTCCGAATAGTTGTAATTACTTGGATCCAATCGGGCAATGGTGAAGTAATGAAATTCGGCAACACTCACCGACCACAGGGTGTTGAAGCTTCCGGAGATGGTGAGAAGTAAGATCACAGACCTCCTCCTGCTCTCCATCTCCGGGTCACTGCGGTTCTCCGCCTTGCTCTGACCCCTCAGCCCCTTACGGACACGACTAGTCACTAAAATGTGTCTGACTGTCAGAGCGTTGAACAGGAGTATTAGCACGAACGGGAGTAATGGCGTTAGGACGGTAGAAAACCACCGATATCCCACCCCCCCGGGATCCGTATTGTGGCCCGGCTTTCGAATACAGTCCCAGGGTATGTTGTTGATCACTTTCGCGGGACGATATATAAAGAAGTTAGACATATTTTTAAAACAGAGAAGGACGCCGGTTGCTGTCAGAACCGCAGCCGCAGTTTTCCCGGTGCAATACTTTGTTTTCCACTTCGAGCAGCATATGGCGACAATCCGATCAAACGTAAAAGTGACGGTGAACCAGAAAGAACTTTCTGTTGCTGCCTCTCCCAGGACGGAGATCACACTGCACACGGGGGTGATGTCCAGGAAAGTCCCGGGGAAGTAATAATAACCGACCCGCCACAATATCACCGCAAACGCAATGGTCAGTAGATCCGCCGCTGCCGTGGCCACCAGGTAGAGAGTGGTGCAGGTGGAGAGGCCGCACTTTCCCCGGGACAGGATCACCATCGCCACTAAATTCACTGGGAAACAAGCAAAGATAATAAATGAATTACTGTCTCTCTGCTCCACGGTCCTCAGGGTAGAGATAAGCTGGAAACTGAGAATAACCAAACTTTTCAGATAGCACATTTCTGGAGATTTAAAAATAGTAAAGTACAACTCGCAGATGCGTCAAAGGAGTGCGTGCTTGTTGAAAGGGTACTGTACTCGGTACTGGGAGAAGAGCAGGATCTGGGAAACAGGCATTGTCAACTGAACGCCGAGGGAGCTTCAGAGCGATTAATATAAAACAGCCACCATCAGGGATTTGATTGATGGGTAAAGCCTCGATACCTCGGCGAATTTCTCAGTGATAGTGATTCCCGCCACCTTTATTCTGGCACTCCCCTTACACAACGAATCCTGCTACCTCCACCTCTGTCCATTTCCAGGTTTCAAACTCGAAAGCGAATTTATTTCCCCTTTCTGTATGTCTTCGTCTCCTTCTCGACTCCCTTTTGCCACCGCCCACGGAAGCTTGGCCTCGCTTCTTTTTAATTTCTGCAAATTTGGCCCAGGTTCCTTTACGCCGTGTCAAGGTTAACCAATCAGGAAGTTTCAATATTCGCTTTCGAAGATTCTGCCTGGCTCTTTGAAACTTACGGTTATTTTGAACGTTCATGGATAAACACAAAATACTCTGCAGATGCTGGGGTCTCCGCCAAAAACGTGTTGTGAGTGTAACTCTCAAGCGATGTCAACCGTTCTACCCTGGATCTCACCGGTGATTCTTTTCCTACATTCCCTTCCAAATTGCAGCAAGCTCTTAAAACACAGTGCAATACCTTTAAATTGGAACTTAAAACGTGTTCCATTATGGATCCGAAATAACAACAATAACCCGTAAAGGTGACGAGCGCTCTGCATTATCAGAATTTACTTTGAAAGCGGTTTTGCATCGATAAATCGAAACCGCCTGCTGTGAATCCACAAAATAAACCCCTAACCTGAAGTTTCCACTCTACATCTGTTTCAACTGTCGGTGTATTTCAGCTAAAGCCACGCGTTAAACTGCAAGGGAACGTCTGAATGAACACAGGGATAGTCGCAATGTCTGCACCACATTCACTAATACAACCGTGTCGCAAGGCTTTCGATAACTGAACAAGTCTCGAAACCACGCACAAACAACAGCAAATGTTAGTTCACCTGTGTTCTTACCAGGGACACCAATGACTGCAATGATCATGAAGTATCTCTTTCTCACACGGTAAAATGCTGTGTGATATTCAATCCGTCTTCCAGCTGCCCGCGATCTCGCTGAAGAATCTCTGAGCTGATGAATCTCCGCGGTCGTTAATTTATACTCGCTCCAGCACACCGAATATTCAATACTACACAAGGCTGACGTGTCTTCCAACAGCTGGAGTAAAAATAAACATAAAATAAAAATAAAATCCCAATTGTGATGAGGTCTGGAGAGCTTGACAATAAATCACAAAATCTCAAAGACAAAGAAATGACGATTGGAGAAGTTGTTGCGAAACACACCCAGGCTCACCTCTCGGTTTCATGATTGCTATTGTTAATCTTGTCCATTCCTATGCTGCATGGACTTTGTCATCGCAGACCAATGAAATACGGTCAGTAGGGTGCTCCGTTTCACTTTGTGAATTGTCTCGGTTATAGATCTTGTTAAGGACGTGATTACGTTGCATCGGGAAATGGAACAATTCAGATAGTAGCGGAGAATATGTAATTCTCTCCTTGAAATGGGAGAGGAAGACGTGCTTCTCACAGACGTTTAAACTTTATTTCAAGTATTCAGTGGTGAAAGCATTTCCCGATGTCAGCTGAATCTAATACGAAAAGCATCGGCTAGGTGGAAGTGTAAGTTTGAGCGTCATTAGCATCAGGTGTCGGTGTAAGGAAATGACACAGAAATTAAATTGCAAACCTGCCGATCCAGGCTACTGCACTTCCGGTGTTCACAACTATGTCTCCACTACGTTAGAGAGGAAAACCAAACAACCGAGTTGAGTTTGAGTGTTCATTCCTCATGGTCACGTAGTTGGCCCTCAGCCCCTTGATTTTATCACATTTTAATTGTTTAACACTGACTTTTTATGTCTCTGACTGTGGCTTTCTCCAGTACCAGCTTTTTTCAAAATCTGTCATGTGACTCACGCTGGAATAAAATAGTGGGTATAAGATGCCAGAAGTTTATGGCCAAAGCAGGCCGATCTATAGAAAGCAATAAAGAGGATGTTTGAGCTGAAGTGGCAAAAATGGCAGGCGAATCACACCCAGCAACGACTTACCAGAGTCCCCATTGTCTAAAGCGGCCGTGCTATAGCTGTAGAGCAAATGCTTGTCTGTTAACCCACGAGGTTTCCCGTATTCTCCACAAATATTAAAACAATAGCAAAGGAAACACCCCCCCCAAAAAAAAAGTTCCCCTCTACCACCACTCTGCTCCGTCTCGTGGATTCAGTCCTTACTCTTAATAATTTCTCCTTTGGCTCCCCCCACTTTCTCCAAACTAAAGGTGTAGCTATCGGCACCCGTATGGGTCCGAGCTATGCCTGCCTTTTTGATGGCTTTGTGGAACAATCTATGTTCCGTGACTATTCTGGTATCTGTCCTCCACTTTTCCTTCGCTACATCGACGACTGTATTGGCGCTGCTTCCTGCACGCATGCTGAGCTCGTTGACTTTATTAACTTTGCCTCCAACTTTCATCCTGCCCTCAAGTTTACATGGTCCATTTCCGACACCTCCCTCCCCTTTCTAGATCTTTCTGTCTCTGTCTCTGGAGATAGCTTATCCACGGATGTCTACTATAAGCCTACTGACTCTCACAGCTATCTGGACTCTTCCTCTTCTCACCCTGTCTCTTGCAAAAATGCCATCCCCTTCTCGCAATTCCTCCGTCTCCGCCGCATCTGCTCTGGGGATGAGGCTTTTCATTCCAGGCCGAGGGAGATGTCCTCCTTTTTTAAAGGAAGGGGCTTCCCTTCCTCCACTATCAACTCTGCTCTCAAACGCATCTCCCCCATTTCACGCACATCTGCTCTCACACCATCCTCCCGCCACCCCACTAGGAATAGGGTTCCCCTGGTCCTCACCTACCACCCCACCAGCCTCCGGGTCCAACATATTATTCTCCGTAACTTCCGCCACCTCCAACGGGATCCCACCACTAAGCACATCTTTCCCTCCCCCCCTCTCTCTGCATTCCACAAGGATCGCTCCCTACGCGACTCCCTTGTCCATTCATCCCCCCCATCCCTCCCCACTGATCTCCCTCCTGGCACTTATCCTTGTAAGCGGAACAAGTGCTCACATGCCCTTACACTTCCTCCCTTACCACCATTCAGGGCCCCAAACAGTCCTTCCAGGTGAGGCAACACTTCACCTGTGAGTCGACTGGGGTTATATACTGCGTCCGGTGCTCCCGATGTGGCCTTTTATATATTGGCGAGACCCGAACGCAGACTGGGAGACCGCTTTGCTGAACATCTACGCTCTGTCCGCCAGAGAAAACAGGATCTCCCAGTGGCCACACATTTTAATTCCACATCCTATTCCCATTCTGACATGTCTATCCACGACCTCCTCTACTGTAAAGATGGAGCTACACTCAGGTTGGAGGAACAAAACCTTATATTCCGTCTAGGTAGCCTCCAAACTGATGGCATGAACATCGACTTCTCTAACTTTCGCTGATGCCCCACCTCCCCCTCGTACCCCATCCATTGTTTATTTTTATACACAATTTCTTTCGCTCACTCTCCTTTTCTCCCTCTGTCCCTCTGAGTATACCCTTTGCTCATCCTCTGGGTTCTCCCTCCAACCCTTGTTTTTCTCCCCAGACCTCCGGTCCCATGATTCTCTCATATCCCCTTTGCCAATCACCTGTCCATCTCTTGGCTCCATCCCTCCCACTCCTGTCTTCTCCTATCATTTTGGATCTCCCCTTCCCCGTCCCACTTTCAAATCTCTTACTAGCTCTTCCTTCAGTTAGTCCTGACGAAGGGTCTCGGCCTGAAACGTCGACTGTACCTCTTCCTAGAGGTGCTGCCTGGCCTGCTGCGTTCACCAGCAACTTTTATGTGTGTTGCAAGAAAAAAAGGATACGCTACAGAGGCGTTCTTCTTGATACAAATGTAATCCCTGTTTTTCCGTCTTTGTATCATCCGTTTCTGCTTGGTCCCCGCCTGCACTACTGAAATCCCCCATTTCCATCTTTTGGCTTATCAGATCAGTCTTTTAAGTTTCAATTTCTTCCAGTCAAACTGTATGGCTGCATTCTCCTAAATCTGTGACCCTGGCTATTTATTTTGTCGTTTCCAACTGAAACTCGTTCTAATGGCCCGGCCAGGTCAGCTAAACAGTGTCCCCAGACTACCAGGTCACAGTCTGTTCCTTCTAAAGCCTGTTACTTTTCACATCTCTTATCTGAAATGGTCTCAGATTTGCCAGATCATCAGAAAATAAAACATTTGTTTTTACTGATTTGCATATTATTGTGCCTTCTGGAGAACACGTTGTTCTGTCTATCGGTCTGTCTATCTATCGATCTATCTATCTATTCTATCCACTGGAGATACCTGCATGTGCCGGTTGTAAGGTGTCAGAGCGAGTAGACTTGACAGACAGACAGAAGCTCGGGAGAGTTCCTTAGTAAGCTATTTTGGGGAAGCTCATATGTGAAATGCGTGGGACGTTTAATTTCAGTCTGACCTGAACATGACAACCCCATCATTGCAGGGACCAGAATGGCGAACATTCATTGCTTTCCCTTTGCTGCAAATACCGTATAAGATTTTTTTGTCAGATATGTGGGGCCGCCATTTATTACAATGCTTAATTTCAGTTCGAAAAAAAAAACTACAAAATTAATTGCGCAAGCTGGACTTTACTATTCTGCTCGATGCTTGCTTCAAGAGATGTTTCGATAAGTACACGGATGGGAACGGTACTGAGGTTATGGTCCAGATGAGGGTCAATGAAACGAGGCCACAAGGGCGGACAAGATGGGCCATCGGACCCATTTAGAGTTGTCGTGCTCTAACTCTGTGAATCTAAATACAATGCAGCGTCTGCTTTCCGAACTACCAACTGCACGTCAGTAGGTTCTGAGTCACAGATTGTCATCATTCTGTATTTCCTGCGGATAAGAAGTACTTCACATATCTTTCTGAGCAGTGGACCTGGACTGATCGCTTCATCTTACTCAACTAGTTTGCTTATAACCTACTGAAGCCTCTTGAAAATGTCATCATATGAAACAGAATCAACTTGTCTCATGAACATGATTGGAAATGTTACATTAGCCACGTTGTTGATATAGATTGGCAACGATTGGGGATCAGCGCGGTTCCAGACACAGTACTTAGAACATAGAATAGTACGGCACAGGACAGGCCCTTCGCACCACAATTTCTGCCGAACCTTAAACCCTACCTACCATATAACACCACCTCAAATTCTTCCTAGCGGTCTAGCAGTCTCTTAAATGTCACTAGTGTATCTGCCTGCCGCACTGACTCAGGCAGCGTCTCAAACACACCCTGTCATGTTGCAGACACCAGATGCCCATCTCACAAGCTTCACACCTGTACTCAGTCCATACCCCTCCTACATTGTCGTGCTCTTCGCTTTCTGTAGACCACTCCATGTATTTTGAGTTCAGAATGTTTCTTCTTCGTTTAACTTCTATCGCCTGGTTATCTGGGTTACTGTTGTCTGTTGTCAGCTTGAACCAGTCGTCCCCCTTCAATAAAAAGGCAGTTTTTGCCCAGAGAACTGCCGTTCCCTTTTTTCCCTTCTATTCTCTGTAAGACATGAAATCCGTTGTACGTGAAAATCCCTTGAGATCAGAAGGTTTTGTGAAGCACAAACCCGCCTGTTTGGCATCAACAATCATTCAAAGATGAAGTAACGTAGATCCCGGTTCTTCTCAATTCTGAAAATGGTTGCGAACAACTGAACCTCGTAACGACGTCTGCATGATTTCATGCATTAAATTGCTCCCACATGCTTGACTGATTAGATAGTTACATTAACCTATAGACAGGCTAGCGCTATTGACATCAGCTGATCTGGGGTTGAGAGGGTGAACAGCTTTAGGTTCCTCACATGAATATCACCGAATATCTCAAGTGGTCTGTTCTCCACTTTTCGCTCACCCCAGTCTCTCTCTCTCTCTCTCTCTCTCTCTCTCTCTCTCTCTCTCTCTCTCTCTCTCTCTCTCTCTCCCTCTCCCTCCCCCCCCCCCTTCTCTCTCTGCACTGTCTCTCCCTTCACGGTCACTTCCCCATCCCTGTAGTGCTAAGCATTTCTCCACAACAGGTTTATCTAATGCGAAGCGCATGTTCAAGGCTTACTCTAAATTCCTGAAGACTGCTAATTCTCTTTTTTGTTTCATTCTTATACAAAAGACTGAAATAACAAATGAGTTGCTTTTATTACCGATTTGGTCTTGAATGCCGTCAGATCCTGACCTGCCCTAGCCGAGGGTGTTTTGGAAAACTACAGCGGAGATGGTTTTGCCCTTATCGAAGAGCAGGGAATCGAAAGGCCAGGAGGCAGCTGACGTTATATAAGGGATGCAGCGATGTGCCGGGGAACAATTAGGACATGAGTCAGCTCATGATGGGATTCAGATGACAAAGTTTACTTGCAGTGAGACGACAGAAAGATGTTCAATTTGACAGAGTAGGCAATGACGTAACAGGGGAGTGGGACATGCACTTCGGAGTAATGGATTGAAGGTTTTTTTTTAACCGGAGGGAAAACTCAGGAAGACGAGATGGACATTGACTTATGAGTTCAACTTCCGGATGCCGGGAAGGTTATTTCGGCTGTAACGAAAGTAAATTCAATGCTGGCTTGTATTTCAAGTGAGATCAAATTAAATTCCACTGATCGTGTGGGGCGTAAGTTCTCTGTACTTAAGAAAAAAAAGTTGAATAGTTCTTGATGTTCAGAGTGTTAACGGTTTCTGGGAGACGCGAGCAGACTGGGGTTGACAAACAGGTCACCCAGGAAAGAACGGCAGAGGAACTAATGACCCAATTATCCTTCGGTCCAATGGTCTTATCTCATGTCATTCGGCCGAGTTAATTAACAATGATCCCTTTTCTCAAAGTATTGATAAAGTGCCTAACGAGAGCTCCTACCGCGTTGCGTTCATTGAACGTCTTTCCTACCCGGTATAACACACCCTGGGAGTGTCCAAGGAAGAAAGGCGCTTTTCTCACAAGGACATCAATAGACCTTCAGAAATAGACTTTATGCAGATGCTAATTGGACCCTGGACAGTCATTGCTTGTGCGAGTAAACACACCACGATTTTGATGCCAGCTCATTGGACACCGTCAGTTGAAGTTAGGATATTTGTATACGTGGATGTGGCCTTTTCATAGTATGTTGGATGCAATCAGTTAAATCTTTTTGCGGCGCTGTCTCATCTCTCCCAGCACGTACCAGGCTCGATCAGATCACTGAGAATTCCGCCCGTTCACTTTGCGATGGAAAATTGACGGATGTGCATTTACTATAGCCGCAGGATACATTGTCGGGAGGTGCAGCGGTGACGAGAGTGGGAGTATGGTGAACAAATAAATCTAAACTTTGGATGAGTTTAATAACTGGTAGGAGGTGGATGTCGTGGCCGTTCTTGTGCTGTGTCTCTCTCGGCCACTCAGCCAGTTTTATTCTCACGCTGCTACGTTCTCCAGTGACCGGCAGTGTTGCAGTGTCAAGATGGAACACACTGTGATTGCCAGGGAGACAAACTTAGATATTTTGTTTAATTAGTTTAACAATTGACGTGAGCGGATATTTCGCTGCGCTGATGAACTGCTCTCTGAACTTAGACTGAGTTACCCCAAAATAAAAGTGTTTGTGCAGCAACTTAATATCATCAGCATGTCTCCTGACTGTTCAAATATGTATTCCGAATAGTTGTAATTACTTGGATCCAATCGGGCAATGGTGAAGTAATGAAATTCGGCAACACTCACCGACCACAGGATGATGAAGCTTCCGGAGATGGTGAGAAGTAAGATCACAGTCCTCCTCCTGCTCTCCATCTCCGGGTCACTGCGGTTCTCCGCCTTGCTCTGACCCCTCAGCCCCTTACGGACACGACTAGTCACTAAAATGTGTCTGACTGTCAGAGCGTTGAACAGGAGTTTAGCACGAACGGGAGTAATGGCATTAGGACGGTAGAAAACCACCGATATCCCCCCCGGGATCCGTATCGTGGCCCGGCTTTCGAATACAGTCCCAGGGTATATTGTTGATCACTTTCGCGGGACGATATATAAAGAAGTTAGACATATTTTTAAAACAGAGAAGGACGCCGGTTGCTGTCAGAACCGCAGCCGCAGTTTTCCCGGTGCAATACTTTGTTTTCCACTTCGAGCAGCATATGGCGACAATCCGATCAAACGTAAAAGTGACGGTGAACCAGACAGAACTTTCTGTTGCTGCCTCTCCCAGGACGGAGATCACACTGCACACGGGGGTGATGTCCAGGAAAGTCCCGGGGAAGTAATAATAACCGACCCGCCACAATATCACCGCAAACACGATGGTCAGTAGATCCGCCGCTGCCGTGGCCACCAGGTAGAGAGTGGTGCAGGTGGAGAGGCCGCACTTTCCCCGGGACAGGATCACCATCGCCACTAAATTCACTGGGAAACAAGCAAAGATAATAAATGAATTACTGTCTCTCTACTCCACGGTCCTCAGGGTAAGGAGATAAGCTGGAAACTGAGAATAACCAAACTTTTCAGATAGCTCATTTCTGGAGATTTAAAAATAGTAAAGTACAACTCGCAGATGCGTCAAAGGAGTGCAGGCTTGTTGAAAGGGTACTGTACTCGGTACTGGGAGAAGAGCAGGATCTGGGAAACAGGCATTGTCAACTGACGCCGAGGGAGCTTCAGAGCGATTAATATAAAACGGCCACCATCAGGGATTTGATTGATGGGTAAAGCCTCGATACCTCGGCGAATTTCTCAGTGATAGTGATTCCCGCCACCTTTATTCTGGCGCTCCCCTTACACAACGAATCCTGCTACCTCCACCTCTGTCCATTTACAGGTTTCAAACTCGAAAGCGAATTTATTTCCCCTTTCTGCATGTCTTCGTCTCCTTCTCGACTCCCTTTTGCCACCGCCCACGGAAGCTTGGCCTCGCTTCTTCTTAATTTCTGTAAATTTGGCCCAGGTTCCTTCACGCCGTGTCAAGGTTAACCAATCAGGAAGTGTCAATATTCGCTTTTGAAGATTTTGCCTGGCTCTTTGAAACTTACAGTTATTTTGAACGTTCATGGATAAACACAAAATACTCTGCAGATGCTGGGGTCTCCGCCAAAAACGTGCTGTGATTGTAACTCTCAAGCGATATCAACCGTTCTCCCCGGATCTCACCGGTGATTCTTTTCCTACATTCCCTTCCAAATTGCAGGAAGTTCTTAAAACACAATGCAATACCTTTAAATTGGAACCTAAAACGTGTTCCATTATGGATCCGAAATAACAACAATAACCCGTAAAGGTGGCGAGCGCTCTGCATTAGCAGAATTTACTTTGAAAGCGGTTTTGCATCGATAAATCAAAACTGGCTGCTATGAATCCACAAAATAAACCCCTAACCTGAAGTTTCTACTCTACATCTGTTTCAACTGTCGGTGTATTTCAGCTAAAGCCACGCGTTAAACTACAAGGGAACGTCTGAGTGAACACAGGGATGGTCACAATGTCTGCACCGCATTCACTAATACAACCGTGTCGCAAGGCTTTCGATAACTGAACAAGTCTCGAAACCGCGCACAAAGAACAGCAAATGTTAGTTCACCTGTGTTCTTACCAGGGACACCAATGACTGCAATGATCATGAAGTAGATCTTTCTCACACGGTAAAATGCTGTGTGATATTCAATCCGTCTTCCAGCTGCCCGCGATCTTGCTGAAGAATCTCTGAGCTGATGAATCTCCGCGGTCGTTAAGTTATACTCGCTCCAGCACACCGAATATTCAATACTACACAAGGCTGACGTGTCTTCCAACAGCTGGAGTAAAAATAAATATGATGTCATTCAAGTAAAATCCCAATTGTGATGAGGTCTGGATAGCTTGACAATAAATCACAAAATCTCAAAGACAAAGAAATGACGATTGGAGAAGTTGTTGCGAAACACACTCAGGCTCACCTCTCGGTTTCATGATTGCTATTGTTAATCTTGTCCATTCCTATGCTGCGTGGACTTTGTCATCGCAGACCAATGACATACGGTCAGTGGGCTGCTCCGTTTCACTTTGTGAATTGCCTCGGTTATAGATCTTGTTAAGGACGTGATTACGTTGCATCGGGAAATGGAACAATTCAGATAGTAGCGGAGAATATGTAATTCTCTCCTTGAAGTGGGGGAGGAAGACGTGCTTCTCACAGACGTTTAAACTTTATTTCAAGTATTCAGTGGTGAAAGCATTTCCCGATGTCAGCTGAATCTAATACGAAAAGCATCGGCTAGGTGGAAGTGTAAGTTTGAGCGTCATTAGCATAAGGTGTCGGTGTAAGGACATGACACAGAAATTAAATTGCAAACCTGCCGATCTAGGCTACTGCACTTTCGGTGTTCACAATTATGTCTCCACTACGTTAGAGAGGAAAACCAAACAACCGAGTTGAGTTTGAGTGTTCATTCCTCATGGTCACGTAGTTGGCCCTCAGCCCCTTGATTTTATCACATTTTAATTGTTTAACACTGACTTTTTATGTCTCTGACTGTGGCTTTCTCCAGTACTAGCTTTTTTCAAAATCTGTCATGTGACTCACGCTGGAATAAAATAGTGGGTATAAGATGCCAGAAGTTTATGGCCAAAGCAGGCCGATCTATAGAAAGAAATAAAGAGGATGTTTGAGCTGAAGTGGCAAAAATGGCAGGCGAATCACACCTAGCAACTACTTACCAGAGTCCCCACTGTCTAAAGCGGCCGTGCTATAGCTGTAGAGCAAATGCTTGTCTGTTAACCCACGAGGTTTCCCGTATTCTCCACAAATATTCAAACAATAGGAAAGGAAACACCCCAAAAAAAAAGTTCCCCTCTACCACCACTCTGCTCCGTCTCGCAGATTTAGTCCTTACTCTTAATAATTTCTCCTTTGGCTCCCCCCACTTCCTCCAAACTAAAGGTGTAGCTATCGGCACCCGTATGGGTCCTAGCTATGCCTGCCTTTTTGTTGGCTTTGTGGAACAATCTATGTTCCGTGACTATTCTGGTATCTGTCCTCCACTTTTCCTTCGCTACATCGACGACTGCATTGGCGCTGCTTCCTGCACGCATGCTGAGCTCGTTGACTTTATTAACTTTGCCTCCAACTTTCATCCTGCCCTCAAGTTTACATGGTCCATTTCCGACACCTCCCTCCCCTTTCTAGATCTTTCTGTCTCTGTCTCTGGAGATAGCTTATCCACGGATGTCTACTATAAGCCTACTGACTCTCACAGCTATCTGGACTATTCCTCTTCTCACCCTGTCTCTTGCAAAAATGCCATCCCCTTCTCGCAATTCCTCCGTCTCCGCCGCATCTGCTCTCGGGATGAGGCTTTTCATTCCAGGATGAGGGAGATGTCCTCCTTTTTTAAAGGAAGGGGCTTCCCTTCCTCCACTATCAACTCTGCTCTCAAACGCATCTCCCCCATTTCACGCACATCTGCTCTCACTCCATCCTCCCGCCACCCCACTAGGAATAGGGTTCCCCTGGTCCTCACCTACCACCCCACCAGCCTCCGGGTCCAACATATTATTCTCCATAACTTCCGCCACCTCCAATGGGATCCCACCACTAAGCACATCTTTCCCTCCCCCCCTCTCTCTGCATTCCACAAGGATCGCTCCCTACGCGACTCCCTTGTCCATTCATCCCCCCCATCCCTCCCCACTGATCTCCCTCCTGGCACTTATCCTTGTAAGCGGAACAAGTGCTACACATGCCCTTACACTTCCTCCCTTACCACCATTCAGGGCCCCAAACAGTCCTTCCAGGTGAGGCAACACTTCACCTGTGAGTCGACTGGGGTGATATACTGCGTCCGGTGCTCCCGATGTGGCCTTTTATATATTGGCGAGACCCGAACGCAGACTGGGAGACCGCTTTGCTGAACATCTACGCTCTGTCCGCCAGAGAAAACAGGATCTCCCAGTGGCCACACATTTTAATTCCACATCCTATTCCCATTCTGACATGTCTATCCACGGCCTCCTCTACTGTAAAGATGGAGCTGCACTCAGGTTGGAGGAACAAAACCTTATATTCCGTCTGGGTAGCCTCCAAACTGATGGCATGAACATCGACTTCTCTAACTTCCGCTGATGCCCCACCTCCCCCTCGTACCCCATCCATTATTTATTTTTATACATAATTTCTTTCGCTCACTCTCCTTTTCTCCCTCTGTCCCTCTGAGTATACCCTTTGCTCATCCTCTGGGTTCTCCCCCCAACCCTTGTTTTTCTCCCCGGACCTCCGGTCCCATGATTCTCTCATATCCCCTTTGCCAATCACCTGTCCATCTCTTGGCTCCATCCCTCCCACTCCTGTCTTCTCCTATCATTTTGGATCTCCCCTTCCCCGTCCCACTTTCAAATCTTTTACTAGCTCTTCCTTCAGTTAGTCCTGACGAAGGGTCTCGGCCTGAAACGTCGACTGTACCTCTTCCTAGAGGTGCTGCCTGGCCTGCTGTGTTTACCAGCAACTTTTATGTGTGTTGCAAGAAAAAAAGGATACGCTACAGAGGCGTTCTTCTTGATACAAATGTAATCCCTGTTTTTCCATCTTTGTATCATCCGTTTCTGCTTGGTCTCCGCCTGTACTACTGAAATCCCCCATTTCCATCTTTTGGCTTATCAGATCAGTCTTTTAAGTTTCAATTTCTTCCAGTCAAACTGTATGGCTACATTCTCCTAAATCTGTGACCCTGGCTATTTATTTTGTCGTTTCCAACTGAAACTCGTTCTAATGGCCCGGCCAGGTCAGCTAAACAGTGTCCCCAGACCACCAGGTCGCAGTCTGTTCCTTCTAAAGCCTGTTACTTTTCACATCTCTTATCTGAAATGGTCTCAGATTTGTCAGATCATCAGAAAATAAAACATTTGTTTTTACTGATTTGCATATTATTGTGCCTTCTGGAGAACACGTTCTATCTATCGGTCTGTCTATCTGTCTATCTATCTATCTATCTATCTATTCTATCCACTGGAGATACCTGCATGTGCCGGTTGTAAGGTGTCAGAGCGAGTAGACTTGACAGACAGACAGACAGAAGCTCGGGAGAGTTCCTTAGTAAGCTATTTTGGGGAAGCTCATATGTGAAATGCGTGGGACGTTTAATTTCAGTCTGACCTGAACATGACAACCCCATCATTGCAGGGACCAGAATGGCGAACATTCATTGCTTTCCCTTTGCTGCAAATACCGTATAAGATTTTTTTGTCAGATACGTGGGGCCGCCATTTATTACAATGTTTAATTTCAGTTCGAAAAAAAAACTACAAAATTAATTGCGCTAGCTGGACTTTACTATTCTGCTCGATGCTTGCTTCAAGAGATGTTTGGATAAGTACACGGATGGGAACGGTACTGAGGTTATGGTCCAGATGAGGGTCAATGAAACAAGGCCACAAGGGCGGACAAGATGGGCCATCGGACCCATTTAGTGTTGTCGTGCTCTATAACTCTGTGAATCTAAATACAATGCAGCGTCTGCTTTCCGAACTACCAACTGCACGTCAGTAGGTTCTGAGTCACAGATTGTCATCATTCTGTATTTCCTGCGGATAAGAAGTACTTCACATATCTTTCTGAGCAGTGGACCTGGACTGATCGCTTCATCTTACTCAACTAGTTTGCTTATAACCTACTGAAGCCTCTTGAAAATGTCATCATATGAAACAGAATCAACTTGTCTCATGAACATGATTGGAAATGTTGCATTAGCCACGTTGTTGATATAGATTGGCAACGATTGGGGATCAGCGCGGTTCCAGACACAGTACTTAGAACATAGAATAGTACGGCACAGGACAGGCCCTTCGCACCACAATTTTTGACGAACCTTAAACCCTACCTACCATATAACACCACCTCAAATTCCTCCTTGCGGTCTAGAAGTCTCTTAAATGTCACTAGTGTATCTGCCTGCCGCACTAACTCAGGCAGCGTCTCAAACACACCCTGTCATGTTGCAGACACCAGATGCCCATCTCACAAGCTTCACACCTGTACTCAGTCCATACCCCTCCTACATTGTCGTGCTCTTCGCTTTCTGTAGACCACTCCATGTATTTTGAGTTCAGAATGTTTCTTCTTTGTTTAACTTCTATCGCCTGGTTATCTGGGTTACTGTCGTCTGTTGTCAACTTGAACCAGTCGTCCCCCTTCAATAAAAAGGCAGTTTTCGCCCAGAGAACTGCCGTCCCCTTTTTTCCCTTCTATTCTCTGTAAGACATGAAATCCGTTGTACGTGAAAATCCCTTGAGATCAGAAGGTTTTGTGAAGCACAAACCCGCCTGTTTGGCATCAACAATCATTCAAAGATGAAGTAACGTAGATCCTGGTTCTTCTCAATTCTGAAAATGGTTGCGAACAACTGAACCTCGTAACGACGTCTGCATGATTTCATGCATTAAATTGCTCCCACATGCTTGACTGATTAGATAGTTACATTAACCTATAGACAGGCTAGCGCTATTGACATCAGTTGATCTGGGGTTGAGAGGGTGAACAGCTTTAGGTTCCTCACATGAATATCACCGAATATCTCAAGTGGTCTGTACGTACCAACTGTGGAATGAAAAAGAGCCTCTTTCACCTCAAACGGTTGAAGAAGTTTGGTATCTGGTCCCAAATCCTAAGAACTTTCTATAGAGGCACATTTCAGAGCATCCTGACTGCCTTCTCCAAGAGGGAGCGGGAGAGGGAAGACAACGAAAGCGATTTAAAATCCACCAACCTCCTTCTGCTTAAATAGGTTCATGTTCTCCTGTAAATGATGCATAATTTATATTAATTCAACTTAATGTCATTTATCTCTGTCACGTATGCAATGCAATATGCAGCTGCTTGAAATGCGAATGTTCATGGCATTTACACCTCTGGGTGCCTCTGAAAGTAAAGCTGAACCCGAACTCAACAGTGGAGTCTCATATTCTTCGTAAATTCAGGAGACAAAGCAATGTTTCTGCCCAGGATTAAACTGGGGACCTTCCGCGTGTGAAGCGAACGTGATAACCACTACACCATAGAATCCGTGCAGAGCGGCCAGTGATCTGAGCTGTTGAGAAATGGCACGAACACCCCTTCCCCAGTCCGCGGTCAAGAGGTTGTCTGGAGGAAGGCGAGACGGAGTCGGGGCGTGCGGATCAGAAAAAATCGGAGCGGATGGGGATTTTGCGAATTCTTCTGGGTTTCTGGCCTGTAGGGTGACGAATCTCAAGGTTGTATAATGTGTATACGTTAATAATAAATGTACTTTGAACTTTGTATCGTCTCCACTGCAGGTTCCCGTACTTCAATGTAATAATGCCCATTTCTGGTCGGTCTAACTCACATAACCATGTGGTTTACCGGAGAAATCCTGAAGTTCAGCCTATGCCAGGGTTCTGTAAGATGAGCTTTGATTTTGGCCCCCAAGTGTTTGCGACGTGGCGGCACCAAACTTCACTGCACTCTGACCTCGGGTTGGACGGCTTCACTGACCAACTGGAAATTTGCCACACTGATCGCAAGTCTATTTTCACTGTTTTAATATCAAGGATAGCAGTTGAAAGTCTTCAAGCTGCATTGGAATTATGATCATTGTATTTTTAATTGACGCCAGCGAATCAGCATTTATAACGTGAATGGAATGTGGAAATAACTCCGCCCAAAACGAGATAATTCCTGCACAGTGGAGTCCCCGGTTCAGTCCTGGGCAGAAGCATATTTGGACTCCAGTGTTTGGGGTGAACTTGAGACTCAACTTGTTAGTTCGCGTTCAAGTTGTTTTTTTTTTGTCATTGACATCCAGGGTGTAAATACTATGGACATTCGCCTTTCCAGCGGCAGCACATTATATTTCAAACCTGAGAAAGATAAATTACAGAAAGCTGAATTTAAATATATATATATATATATATATATATATATATATATATAATTTACAGGAGAACATGAACAGATATAAACGTAAGCGGGTTCGTAGATGACCGAGATTGCAGGACCCAGAATGCACTTCCTCATCGCACATTTCGGACTCAATGTTCAAATGCTCCACCACACGTTCCAACAAGTATTAAATTTATATCATATATACAGTGACATGCATACAGTACGCTTCTGTGGAGTGTTGGTCAAGGTGCGACATGTAACAGGTAACAGAACTGCTTGCATTTGTAAAGCAAAAATTAAAACATCTTCGGTACTCTCGCTTCCACCGGTGTCCACACGGTGGCGCTGCAGCCCACGAGCTAAATTGAACGGCGCCTTTCAAATTTCTCACCGCAGTCTGTCTCGTCCGTTCTCTTCACCGCGGATTATAAATTAATTAAAGTCAGTGACTGAACCATGTGCCGATACATTTATGGACAGCAGGAAGTGTTAGCAGCCAGAATTACTTGTGGGATGATGCCAGCTGTAGAGTAATGGATCACGTCAGATACATCCACCGAGTCCACCCTCACACCAGACAAGCCATCACACTGATATTTCAATAATGCTCATGTTCCAATCCGATCCGTCGGATCGCAAGCAGACCCGGACATCAACGGCCAATTAAACGACCTATTGTGATCGTGAATTATATTGGTTACAACAGCCTTCAGGAACGGAGTGCCAAGTCGATCGCATCAAAGGTCGCAGTGGAGGGAACACATTCGAGCCGGAAGGATCATACCATTGGAAACGAAATCTCAGCACGTCAGTAGAATCGGGGGTGTTGTCCTCTCTTTAACAGAGGATTGGTGAACACGGGACATGTGCAAATTAATATATAGTTCTTTCTTGAATTAATGCATCTTAATTTTGATAGAGAGGTTTGAGATGTCAGTATCTTGATACCATTTACGGTCATTGAGGCTACGATTAATATCTCTTTTGCACACTCACAACACGCTGGAGGAACTCAGCCGGTCGGGCAGCATCGGTGGAAACGAACAGTCAACGTTTCGGGCCGAGACCCTTCGTCAGACCCGAAACGTTGACCGTTCGTTCCACGGATGCTGCCCGACTTGCTGAGTTCCTCCAGCGTGTTGTGCGTGTTGCTTTGACCCCGACATCTGCAGAGTACTTTGTGTTTATAATATCTTTTTTGTTCGCCTGTGCCTGAAACAATTCGCCGATGCAAGTAAACATTGAGTTTAATCGTTAGCACAATGAACCAAGGTGAGGTGCAATTAGCAGGAATTCTGCAGATGCTGGAAATTCAAGCAACACACATGAAAGTTGCTGGTGAACGCAGCAGGCCAGGCAGCATCTCTAGGAAGGGGTACAGTCGACGTTTCAGGCCGAGACCCTTCGTCAGGACTAACTGTTATTCCTGACGAAGGGTCTCGGCCTGAAACGTCGACTGTACCCCTTCCTAGAGATGCTGCCTGGCCTGCTGCGTTCACCAGCAACTTTCATGTGTGTTGCTTGAGGTGCAGTTAGAGTGTTTTTGAAACATGGCTTCAGGAAAGGTCTGGTTCGTTGCTTCAGCTTTTAGTTAATTGGATTGAGAAGACTGGAATGTGGGGGACACGTGATGCCTTGATTCAACAAAGAAACCACCTGTTCAGACACGTTCAGCAAAGGGAAGTGAGGCTACGCGTGTTGAACGAAAGAACCAAACAGGGAGAATGCTTGTAGCCCCGCGGGCACATGCCTTTTAGTGAATAAGGGAAGGTCTCCTGCAGCGCTTGTAAGCTCACGCTCTCTTTGCTCAGATCAAAATCAAAGGCGCATCGCCTCGAAGTTACATACAAATAATAAGCAGGGTGTCTTGAAGGCACACAATTAAATGTAACATATCAGTTGAATGCTCAGCTTGAGAAACGCCCAGTCACCTGGGCGTTGCAAGCATTAAAATCACAAGTGCTCTAGGTGAGGCTCGAACTCACAGCCTCGGCATTTCTCCGCCGTGTACTGCCATATAAGTACCGCACGCTAACCGATTGCGCCACTAGAGCCCAGCGCTGCAAACACGTGCTTTTAAATATCTAGAAAGAAAATTAGAAGGAATTCATATATCATAGATCATACAGCATTGAAATATACGTGAAAGGCCGTTTGGCCCACAATGGATTACCGTACTAAGTAAAAAACAAGTCAAAAACATTCAAACTCGAATCCCTCTTTCCCACATCCCTCGATTTCCTTACATCCATGTGCATATCGAATCATCAAACGTGCATATCAAATACCACCTATAAATCTGTTGATGATGCAAGCATTGTTTGTAGAATCTCAGATGGAGACGAGAGGACGTACAGGAACGAAATATGCCAACTGGTGGAGTGGTGTCGCAACAACAACCTTGCGGTGAACGTTAGTAAGACGGAAGAACTGATTGAGGACTTCAGGAAGGATAAGACGAAGTAACACATACCAGTGCTCAGAGGGATCAGAAGTGAAGACGGTGAGCAGTTTCAAGGTCATGGATGTCAAGATCCCTGAGGACTTAAGCTGGTCACAACATATCGATGCAGTTGTAAAGAAGGCGAGAAAACGACTAAACTTCATCGGGAGTTTGAAGAGATTTGGTACGTCAACCAATAACTCAAAAACCTCCAGAGATGTGCATTGGAGATCGTGCTGCATCACTGTATTGTGTGGAGGGGGCGGGGAGGGGCTATTGCACCGAGCAGAAAGAAGCTGCAGAAGGTTGTAAATCTAGTCAGCTCCATTTTGGGTACCAGCCTGCAAATTACCCGGTACATCTTCAGGGAGCGGTGTCTCAGAAAGGTAGCGTCCACTATTAAGGACCACCAGCACCCAGGGCAGGCCCCTTTCTCTCTGTTACCGTCAGACAGCAGGTACAGAAGCCTGAGGGCGCACACTCAGCGATTCAGTAACGCTTCTTCCCCTCTGCCATCGATTTCTAAATGGACATTGAACCCGTGAACACTACCTCACTTTTTAAATATATATTATTTCTGTTTTTTTCCCACGATTTTTAATCAATTTGACATACATATCCTGTAAATGATTGATTGATTGATTGATTAATTATCAACTTCTTCTTCTATATTATGTGTTGCTTTGAAATGCTGCTGCTAAGTTACAAAATTTCACAACACATTCCGGTGATAATAACCCTGATTCTTTTTTTGTTCTGATTCTGATCTCTTTAAAGCCGCTAATGTTTTTTCTTTTTACCACCGTACCGGGCAGTGCACTCCAGGCACCCAGCACTCAGATTTAAAAAGCTTGACCTTGTCATCTCACTAGAATCCACCTCCTCTCATCTTCAATGCATGGCGTCCGGTATTAGTTACTTCAATCCTGGGAAACCGACACTCCCTGTCTACTCTATCACTTTCTCTCAAACCTGCTAAACCTCTGCTAGATCTCCCCTCACTTCCCGGTGCTCCAGAGAAAACAAACCATGTTAATACAACCTTTCATAAACGCACATGCCCTCTAATCCAGGTAAACCTCCTCTGAACCCTCTTCATAGCTTCAACATCCTTCTTACAGTAGGGCGACCAGAATTGTATGCAATACTACAGAAATAGCCTACCCTAAGTTTTAGAAATTTGCAACATAACCTCTTCACTTTTGAATTTCATATTTCGACTGACAAAAGCAACTTTTATCTGACAAAAGCAAGGTTGATCGATCAACCGCCTAATTGTTCTTCGTTTTCATCTCAAGAGGGTAAAACTTGAGGTTCAAAGGTATACAACTTTTCTTCTTCTTCGGGTGGAAAATTGTGATACCTAAAGTTACAATCGATTTGCTAAATGTGATTATAAGAAATAGCAACAAATTGAAATTTTCTGGAACTGATAACTTTCATTGGTATTGGTATGAAACCTTAGTTTCCTTCATGGTGCATTAATAGATACCAGCAATTTTCTTACAAATCTTGAAAGAATGACAGAATTTTGACAGAAACATATATAAGTATCGAAAGTCTCGGGCACATTACAGGCCCTTCGGCCAAAAATGTTTTGCCGACCATGAAACCTACTCCAGAAGTTGCCGAGAATTTAACTACCGCATAGCCCTCTATTTTCCTGAGCTCCATATACCTATCAAAGAGTCTCTTAAAAGATCCTATTGTATCCGCCTCTACCACCTTCGCTGGCAGTGTATTCCACACATCCATTACTCTGTCCAATATTCCCGTTGTACCTTCTTCCAAGCACCTTAAAACTATGCACCCCCGTGTTAGCCATTTCAATCCTGGGGAAAAGCCTCTGACTATCCACATGATCAATGCCTCTCATCATCTTATACACCTCTATCAGGTCACCTCTCATCCTCCGTCGATTCAAGGAGGAAGGCCAAGTTCGCTCAACATAAGGCATGCTCTCCAATCCAGGCAACGTCCTTGCAAATCTCCTCATGTAAAACCCGAAAGAGAAACCACAAATCATTCATCAAAATACACTCCTATCACAAATGATGTAGAGAATTGTAACAACATGCGTTTAGCAAAGAATCGCCTCTCGCTTAGATAATTTAAATATACTCACAAAAAGAGCAGGAAAAGATGCCGTAAGTGTGTGAAAGGACGTAAAGAACAATCAATATTACAGTGGCTTGCCATTCGACCTTGTTGCTGTTGCTTCCGTAGTTGTTTCAGCTGTAGCACAAACGTCACATGGATCATGTAAAACGGTGGCTGAGGGGCCTTATAATCCTGCGGATGTAACCAGAGAGCTATGGATGGTAATGAACCCCAATGCAGAGTAATGTCTCACAACTGAGTAGTTGACATGTAAGTACAGACTTTTTGTTTTATTAAGTGCAATCGTGAACAATAGCCGGATAAGAAATGCTGATCAAGTCAACTAGTTCCCAAAGAGAACTCTGATAGGCCAGTCAGATGGTTCACTGCTGCTCAGCGATAGGAATAGCACAAGGGTCGTTAGCCCCTGTACCCCAGAAACACACCCGAGCGGTGCGGCGGAGGTATGTGCTGTGCATGACCTGATCTGAACGCATCATGTTGACTCATCACAGATCGTGCTCATGGTGGAACAGCTAAGGTCAAAGATGGGGTGATTAGCACTGATGGACAAATTATACCTCCACTACCCCCTAATTTCCATGGAGGAATCTGGCAGGCAATAATTGTCAGTCTAAGTCTTAAAGGGACAGCGGCATCTCACTGTACTCCGGGGAAACTGGAAAGCCGAAACTGGGATGGCAGCCATTTCTCTGTCGGGAGGATGGCAATGGGTGGAGATTCTTACTCAGGGGTGGAGATTCGTGCTCAGAGATGGAGATTTTTAGTCAAAGATGGAGATTCTCGCAGAGGGGTGGAGATTGTTACTCAGAGATGGATATTCTTACTCAGGGATGCAGATTCGTGCTCAGAGCTGGAGATTCTTACTCAAAGGTGGAGATTGTTACTCAGGGGTGGAGACTGTTACTCAAGGGATGCAGGTTGTTACTCGGGGTTGGAGATTGTTACTCGGGGATGCAGATTGTTACTCGGGGATGCAGATTGTTACTCGGAGATGGAGATTGATAGTCGGGGATGGGGATTCTTACTCAAAGGTGGAGATTCTCACAGAGTGGTAGAGATGGTTACTCAGGGGTGGAGACTGTTACTCGGGGATGCAGATTGTTACTCGGGATGCAGATTGTTACTCGGGGATGCAGATTGTTACTCGGGGATTGAGATTGTTACTTGGGGATGGAGATTGTTACTCAGGGATGGCATCAGATACACTACAAGTGCACTCAATAAGCTTGTTTTGTTTTTGTTGGTGAAGCATAAGGGAAACTTAGTGGGTGTACACATAGGCATTTACTCGACATTTATACCCGGCCACTTTCGACAATGTACACCTCATCCTAGAAGAACTCTCACACATTTTTAGACGTGATTCACCTGCCGTTAGAGCACGTCAAATAATGTCTCAGCTTTACTCCATTCAATGTTCGGCCGGTTTTGGCCATGGGCATTTGGTAATTTATGGCCCAGTATTTTCTCAGCGTGAGTAACGTGGCAGATATTAGTTGAAGGTCATAAGCAGAAACATAGACCAGTAGAACTCGCCCAGTGAAACAGATCCCATAGGAAGCGAAATAAGCTAACAATCACTCTCGGACCTGCGGCAAGACTGTACGTGTGACTATTGTCAACATGGTTAAAAATAACTCTCGGACCTGCGGCAAGACTGTACGTGTGACTATAGTCAACATGGTTAACAATCACTCTCGGACCTGCGGCAAGACTGTACGTGTGTCAATTGTCAACATGGTTAACAATCACTCTCGGACCTGCGGCAAGACTGTACGTGTGACTATTGTCAACATGGTTAACAATCACTCTCGGACCCGCGGCAAGACTGTACGTGTGACTATTGTCAACATGGTTAACAATCACTCTCAGACCTGCGGCAAGTCTGTACGTGTGACAATTGTCAACATGGTTAACAATCACTCTCGGACCTGCGGCAAGACTGTACGTGTGACTATTGTCAACATGGTTAACCATCACTCTCGGACCCGCGGCAAGACTGTACGTGTGACTATTGTCAACATGGTTAACAATCACTCTCGGACCTGCGGCAAGACTGTACGTGTGACTATAGTCAACATGGTTAACCATCACTCTCGGACCTGCGGCAAGACTGTACGTGTGACTATTGTCAACATGGTTAACAATCACTCTCGGACCTGCGGCAAGACTGTACGTGTGACTATAGTCAACATGGTTAACAATCACTCTCGGACCTGCGGCAAGACTGTACGTGTGACTATTGTCAACATGGTTAACAATCACTCTCGGACCCGCGGCAAGACTGTACGTGTGACTATTGTCAACATGGTTAACAATCACTCTCGGACCTGCGGCAAGACTGTACGTGTTACTATTGTCAACATGGTTAACCATCACTCTCGGACCCGCGGCAAGACTGTACGTGTGACTATTGTCAACATGGTTAACAATCACTCTCGGACCTGCGGCAAGACTGTACGTGTGACTATTGTCAACATGAAGAGTGCGGGACGTAGAAAGATGAATTAGACCATGGAGCTTGTGGGGCGTGAAATACTGTCATTCATCAGGGTTTTATCGCATCGGGGTGAGAAAGGGACTTGGGCTTCTGTTATGAGGTGCGCTGGTAGCGGACCCAAATACAAGACACAGACTCTGAAGTTCTAGAAACAAGCATAGGTTTGTCAAGAAAGCAAGGGAAGAAACGACGCTGGACATTGATACAGGCCCTGGTCGAGACTAAGATTCAGGGCCTGGACTAGGAACCCGGAACCCGGACGTGGAAGTTGGAACAAGGAGCCTGGACTAGGAACTCGGAACTCCAGAACCAGAGTCTGGACAAGGTCTCGGAACCTGGTCTTGGTTAGGACTCGGAACCTGGGTCTTGACTCGGATCGGAACCCAGGTGTAGGCTAGGAGTCGGGACCAGGATCTTGGCAAGGACTCCAGCGCAGGACGAGGAATCTCCAGGGAAGGACGAGGAACATCCAGGACAGGACATGGCTCTTGAACTAGATTTGACTCGGCTCTTGGACTCGGCTCGGTTAGGCTCTTGGGTACGGCCGGGACTCCTACTTGAAGCGCAGGGCCGGGACCCTTTCTAGGGCTCAGGGCCGGGATGACTGCCGAGGATACAGACGGGGACGATGAAGCGCAGGACGAGGAATCTCCAGCACAGGACGAGGAATCTCCAGCACAGGACGAGGAATCTCCAGCACCGGTCTGGGCGAGGAGACGAGTCTCAGCTTTATACAGGGTTGGAACGCGGTGCCTGGACTTGGCCTGGGAACACAGGAACACAGAGCCTTGGATTTGAGCACAGGAACACAGAACATGGAGCAGGGACCCGTCCTTGGGGAGCACAGGACGCAGGGCCGGGACTCGTACACAGAACACGGACACTAAACACCGGGACACAAGGAGACAGTTCCAAACTCAGCGATAGATAGTTCACTCTATTGGCGTGGCAAGAGACCGGTCTCAGTCCGGCGGCTGAACTTGATGGGGATCCTGACGAGGTTGCAGGTGGAAGTTCAGAAGGAAGCAGAAAGGAAAGGAACAGTCCAGCAGGGTATTTGTAGAACTGTTTATATGCCAGACCAGACGAAAATCAGGTGCCTCAATTAAGGCACCCAATGGAACAAGGGAAAATTGGAAAACCCGGAATAGGGAATCAACGGACCGAACCGTGAACTGGAATGCGGACGTCACGGACCGGATCAAGACAGTAACCCCCCACCCCCCGCCACCCTATGGGAACCTCCTGGCGACCCAGAAGGCCTTCCCAGATTAGGGACCACACAGCCGGGTAGGGCGACATTCAACAGGAGGGAACCCTGAGTGGCGAGAGTTAAACAACAGTGTCTGTGTCGCTGGGTCCATATTTGACTGGACTGTTCTGCTATAAGGCGCGCTGGTGGCGGACCCAAAAGTAAGACACAGATCCTGAAGTTCTCGGAACAGGACTTGGTTTATCAAGATAGCAAGGGAAGAAACATCGCAGGACATTGACCCAGGCCCTGGACGAGACGAAGATTCAGGGCCTGGGTTAGAAGCACGTGACCCGGACATGGAATTAGGAACAATGATCCTGGACTAGGAACTCGGAACTCCGGAACCAGAGTCTGGACAAGGACACGGAACCTGGTCTTGGTTGGGACTTAGAACCTGGTCTTGACTCGGATCGGAACCCAGCTCTAGGCGAGGACTCGGAACTCGGATCTTGGCAAGGACTCGGGACTAGGATCCTGGCAAAGGCTCGGCACTAGGATCTTGGCAAGGACTCGGGACTAGGATCCTGGCGAAGACTGGGGACTAGGACCTTGGCAAGGACAAGACAAGGAACCTCTAGCGCTGGAAGAAGAAGCTGCGCGGCAGGACGAGGTTGCTCCAGGGCAGGACCAGGCTTTTGTACTCGGCTTGGCTCGGCGCTTGGACTCGGCTTGGTTAGGCTCTTGGGTACGGAGCCCTGGACCCCTTCCAGGACGCAGGGTCAGGAAACTTTCTACGACGCAGGGCCGGAACCCTTAATCGGACGCAGGGCTGGGATGACAGCCGAGGATACGGATGGGGACGATCGAGCACGGGACGAGGATTCTCCAGCACCGGACTTGGCGAGGTACTCTTGGGTTGGGCGAGGTTCCCCTGGGCTGGGCGAGTACCCGGTGCTCAGATTTGTAATGGACTAAAACACTGCGCCTGGACTTGGTCTTGGAACACAGGAACACAGAGCCTTGGACCTGAGCACAGGACAACAGAACACAGACATGGGACCCCACCTTGGGGAGCACAGGACGTAGTACCGGGACTCGTACACAGAACACGGACACTAAACACGGGGACACAAGGAGGCAGTTCCAAACTCAACGATAGATAGTTCATTCTCCAGCGTGGCAAGGCTTCGGTCTCAGTCCGGCGGCTGAACTTGATGAGGATGCTGAGAAGGTTGCCAGCAGAGGTTCAGAAGGAAGCAGAAGGGAAGGAAACAGTCCAGCAGGGTATTTGTAGAGATATTTATGTGCCAGCCCAAACGAAAATCAGGTGTCTCAATAAAGGCACAAAATAGAACAAGAGAAAACGGGAAAACCCGGATTAAGGAGCCGACGGACCGGACTGTGAACTGGAATGTGGACTTCACGGACAAGACCATGACAGGATTCACCATAAAACGAGAGGGCAATTCAGCCGGTGCAAGAACAAAAACCCACAGTTCTTTCCCAATCGAGGCAACAGCAACATTCAAGGTGAGGACGAAGTGCCGTTACTTCCATTTATGCTGTTCCTCACTGTGGCAGTGGAGCAGGACGCAGACGGAGATTAAAAACCTGATGTCAGTGGATTCAACATTAAGCAGGAAATCGGGATTAATCGTTTGGACAAGTATTGAGCAGCCCAACTCATTAACCTCGGCCGGCAAATGTGCAATTAAATCATCGCGTCGTTGCATTTCGTCAGAATGAAACAAAGAAAGTCAACACATTACCCGAACTTAGTCTGAAAATTACACTTCCACTAAATCTACGTCCATCGCTTTAGAGAAATTGTTGCAATACTTGTGATGAGATCCTAAGTTATTCATTATAGACTGTGCCTTTAAGAACCCTGCCTATCGGAAAGAGAAAGCTGTACAGCACAAACAACTTGTTACAGAGAGAGGGGGGGCGGTTACTGCACAGTTTGTTTGGGATTTCTGCAAGGATACTGCCAGCTTCTGAGAGCCTACAAAGAGAGAGAGAGAGAGGACGAGCTACTTGATGGACAGCCGGTGCTCAGCGCAACAGTATTTAAACCAGCGTAGTTGCTTGTTTCACAGGACGCACAGAAGAAGGGACGCGTAGACGCACTAAGGTGTTGTGAAATTACCACTACACTTTCAGGTGCCCACGAGTGTGGGACTGAGGATCGATTAAGTGGTATCAATCTATGTTTATTAGTACGTGAAAGAGCGACCCTTTGGAGTCTACCGGTGTTTCTAACCCTTGCCTTAGTTGGTAGATTATCACTTGAAGACGGTGCTCTTAAGTTGGTCAAGGTTGGCTAACTTGGAAGTTTCAGAGAACGACGGGAAGAATCAACGTCAGCGGCTTACGTGAACAACAAACCACCTCTCTCTCCCCTCAATTCTACTCAACTCAACTCAATAACACCAACTGAACTGACTTCGTTTACCTACTATCGTAAGACAGTATCACTTACCAGCTAAGCTTGAAGAAGTTTGGGTTTTATATTTCCACACTTATATATGCATAAGCTCTGCTAACCTGTTCGATTTAACTAGTTCTTTCTGACTGTATTGCGGAGATACTAATGAAAATAGTGTCAGTATAGAGCAAAACCAGAGCCCAGGTGTGTTCCATTCCTACTGGTTCTTTAACCCGTTACGGGGTACATAACGTTCTAAACACATGTACCTCGCTAATACTTTTTGAACTTATGTATGAAGCATCACTTCCTCCTCCGCATCAAGTAGAGGATGACAGTTCCTTCACTGATATCTGCAATGTTCCATGCTCGGCCCTTCCTGGTGAAACCCCTGTGCATCGGCTCCATTGCATTCACAAGAGGAACGTTAAGATCCCTAATCAGACAATTATTACATATGCAATTTTGTTTGCGTTGCTTGCATTTCCAGCATCTGCAGAATTTCCCTTGCTTGTGAAATATTATATATGATTATGTCTTGACCTTTCCGGTCAGTGAAGGCAAACAATCGGAACGTGTTCAACACCACGTTATCAACCGGCATCTGAAAACATTATCGTTGTTTGAACATCCGTTTTCTTGTTCTTCTCTACATCACGAGAACACCGTCACTCTGTGTGAATCTCCCAGCCCTTGTCATCCATGGACAATAATTATCCTTGTTTGTCCGTCTCTGACCATCAGACAAACTGATCAATTTCATCGCATATCTGACGAGCTGTTGGAACTCCCTCTTCTCAACACCCTCAGACCCCTCTAAAGGGGCCTGGGCTTCTTTTCATATTATGCCCAATGGGTCTCTAACTACGCAGACAAGGTCCTCCCCCTGGTCAAGTCCACCACATTCCCCCTGTCAGCCGAGGACAGGGGACATTGCCAAAGCAGCAATGCATGCGGTGGATGAGGCCATTCCCTTCCAAGTAGAGGGTGACGCTTCCGACTTCGCACTGGCCCCTAACCTCAACCAGGCAGGAAGACAAGTGGCGTTCTTCTCCCGTACCCTTCAAGGTCCTGAACTTCGGCACTCCGCAGTGGAGAATGTGGCCCAGGCCATAGTGGAAGCTATTAGGCACTGGAAGCACTATCTCGCCAGCAAAAGGTTCACCCTGCTGACTGACCAGCGCTCAGTCGCATTCATGTTTAATAACCAACAGCGGGGCAAAATCAAAAATGTTAAAATTCTGAGGTGGAGAATCGAACTCTCCACCTACCACTATGACACCATGTAGAGGCCTGGGAAGCTCAACGAGCCCTCCGATGCTCTATCCCGGGGAACATGTGCCAGCGCACAGATCGACCGGCTATACGCCCTACATGAAGATCTTTGCCACCTGGGGGTCACCCGGCTTTTCCACTTCGTGAAAGCCCGGAACCTGCATTACTCCCTTGAAGAGATCAAGACGATGACCAAGTCTGCGCAGAGTGCAAACCGCACTTCTACCGACCCGAAAAGGCACAACTCATCAAAGCCACCCGCCCCTTTGAGCGACTGAGTGTTGACTTTAAGGACCCCCTTCCCTCCACCGACCGCAATGTGTACTTCCTTAACGTTATCGACGAGTACTCGCGGTTCACCTTGGCCATCCCCTGCCCCGACACCACTTCCACTTCAGTTATAAAAGCCCTGCGTAAGCTCTTCACTCTGTTCGGATACCCATGCTATATCCACAGTGACAGAGGGTCCTTGTTTATGAGTGACGAGCTGCGCCAATAGCTACTGGCTTGGAGAATTGTAACTAGTAGAACCACGAGCTATAATCCCCGGGGGAATGGACAGGTAGAGAAGGAGAATGGCACAGTGTGGAAAGCTACACTCTTAACCCTTAGATCAAAGGGACTGCCAGTCTCTCGCTGGCAGGAGGTCCTCCCGAGGCACTCCACTCCATCCTCTCCCTGTTATGCACGGCCACCAATGCCACCCCTCATGAGCGGTTCTTTCTTTTTCCCAGAAAGTCGACCACTGGGTCCACCCTACCAACTTGGCTGACGTCCCCGGGGCCAGTGCTGCTCCGGAAACATGCGAGGAGCAATAAATACTCCCCGATAGTCGAGAGGGCTCACTTACTTCATGCGAACCCTCAGTATGCCTATGTGGTTTTACGGGAGGACACGGTCTCCATCCGCGACCTGGCGCCCGCAGGAGCAACCAGGCCCCTACCCTGAACACTCTGTAGTGACCATTGACCCCGTACCCAGCGATGTATGTATCCACGAGACACCGCGCACTCCAAGCCCTACACAGGCACCACACGACACTCCCATAGCGGGCGCGACGCACACAGAAGAGGGATTAACAACGCCAAACGTGCTGGCACCTCAGGACAGGCCGGAGCCAGCACAACCGCCGTCACCAATGCAACCACCACTGGTGCTATGTAGATCACAGCAACGGACTCGACAGCCTGATAGACTTGACCTGTAAATATACTTGTTTCAAATATTGTCAGTCACTTCACCCCGCGGAACTCTTTTTTTTTTAAAAAGGAGGGGTGAATGTGGCAAACCATGTATATATGTTGTAACTGGGTTAACTGTCTGGACATGCCCCTCTACTGACTACCCCTGTGGCTCCTCCCACAGATCCTGTATAAAGGTGATTTCGCCTTGTCCCTCCCCCTCAATCCGGGGGCAGGCACTCATCATGGAGGACGTATTGTACAGCCTTTCAGTATTTTACCAAACTTCAGTTTTTTGGAGTTATTGAAGCTGCTTCACCCACCTGCAATCGGAACAAAACATCATGCCAGCGTCCTGCGTGTCTGTTATGTCCACTGCCTTTGACCAGCCAACCCTCACCAATCTCCCATCGGCTGTCATCGCGACTGATCTTGGACCACCGTTCACTTTCCGCCTTTGGAAGGTTTTCTGCTGTCTTGCATGCGCCACGGCCAACCTCTCGTCTGGTTTTCAGACTCAATCCAATGGTCACACTGGGAGAGATAAACAGGAGTGGGAGTCAAGCCTGCGCTAACTTTACTCTTCCAACCATACGCTCGGGAGCTCACAATTGTTTTGGCCAAATTTCTGCCTCAATGACTACCAGTCTGACTCCACGAGTAGGTCTCCCTTTCAACGAGAGGCAGGAACTGAGCCCCCGCTCCTCGCTGGTTAAGAGATTGACGTAGGAGTCCCTGCTACTGAACAGCTGACCCAGCGCTACAAGCACTCCTGGGGACGAGCAAGGGCTTCTTTGCTGCGCGCCCAGAGACAACATGCCCGGTTCCTACCAAGAGATGAGGTCTTGTTGGCATCATGGGATCTTTTCCGGAAAGTTGAGAGCCGCAGATTGGCACCGCTCCTCGTGGGACCGTTTTCAGTGGAGAAGGCTGCCAACAAGATGTCATATAGTTTCCGTCTGCCATCATCACTGACGATCCACCAGAAATAACAAGTTTCCTAGCTCGAGGTGGTTACTACCATTTCTATGGCCCAAGTCACCCCACCTCCCCTCATCCCCGCTAAGTAGATAGTGCCTTTGTCTATACGGTGTGGTGCCTCCTGGTATGTCGCTGGGTACGTGGTATTGTCCGGTACCGCGGAACGATAGGGAAATGTTGAAGAAGGACATTTTGGGCAAGTTGCTCATCTGAGTTTTCAGGCGGACAGGCTCTGTTGCACTGTGACACACGCCTCCCTATTCCTGGTGAATTTCCTCTGCAGTCTTCGCGAACAATGCATCCATTGAAATAAATCCTATCCGGAACTGAATTGAAAACACTTCAAGAATCCTAGCAGATCACGCAGCAGCTATTGAGAGACTGGAGTCGATGTTTCGGCCGAGGCACTTCCATTACAGCATTGACAAAGGGCCATCGATTCACTCCTTCCATGCCGACCAGGTGTCCATCAAGATAGTAACCATCGACCTGCATTTGTCCCGCCTGATCTGGGAGACGAATTAACCTGGATATACGTGTTAGTCGCATGGGCGCGGAGGCTGAAGGCCTCTTTCCCCGCTGTAAGAATGAATAACTCAGACTTCCCTACCCTGCGCTTAATCCATCACGTCTCTTAAACCTCTGTGAGTACAGGACGACAAAGGAGGTAGTGTTCGCTCTCTAAAAGAGCAGTAAAGTGGATAATTAACCAAACCGTGACAGGGTTGTGCTGCAGAATATTGATAGCGTCAGAGGACGAGATTACTGGGGACGTGACCAACATACTTGTGTTATCTCTAGGCACAAGCAGATCAGAAATAAAACGATGATCAATGTTATTCCATTATTTAATCGGAATGGATAATCCCGGAAAACAATAGACTCGCTGGCCTCACGTCTGCTGTACGCAAGTTACTGGAGAGGATCCTTCAGGATAGGATGCAGAGTTGTTGAAGACTACTCACATAAGCAGACAAGTTGGCTCTTCCCAACTGTGACGATATGTTTACTGGCTAGTGTAATCGACCTGCACCAGCACCGGATCCGATTATAGCCCTCGCATCCATGCACCTATCCATGTCTCTTAAACGCTGCAACTGAATCTGCATCCACCACTTGCTCTGGAAACTCTTTCGACACTCACACTGACTTCTGAGTGAAGTGTGATCAAAAGGTTACGTTCTCCAAACTCATGTCGGGAGACAGTATCCTCATAACGAATTTACGGCTACCTGGGAAGCATAAGTTGGCCAAACGCTGGGCGGCTATACGCCCTATCTTGTGGAGAGTCAGATGCCAATCCTACCCTTTTTTTCGGGGTGAAACCAGAGGGTAAGAATGGACCTGTCAAGATTCTCCATCAGAACTGCCTTCTGCCTCTGGCACAAGAGTTCCAGGTTGACCCACAGCCCGATCCAGAGCATAAACGCAGTAAGTGGACTCTACGGCAACGCGAGACGACTTCAGCACCAACAGCAGGAGAGGTTAGCCCGGTCGCTGCCTCTGAGTGGGATTCTAATTCGGAGGATAAGGATATGGGTGTGTGGTGTATGCTACCTTTCGCTAATTCCCCTCTGATTGAAGAAGAAACTCCTAACAATTCTCTCTCTGAATCAGGTGACATCGGGGGTGACGGGAACTATGTGGAAAGCCTGGATTGTAGCGGGACCCAGCAAGGGATGTAGCGGAGCTTAGCCAAAGGACAGAGGGGTCCGATGTGCAGGTGGGCACGTGTGATAGGCCGGGCGAGGTTTCGCCATGTAGTCCAGAAGTATCCTCAGTAGTGCTGGAACATGAAGAGTTATATGAAGGAGCACGGAGTCTCGGAGATTTAGAAAACCACCAGAGAGCTGGCCTATATAGCTCCGGGGGCATCAGAGAGTGTCCACGACCGCTTTGGGGAGCTATGTCACAGCGTTTTACTCCAGAGTTGAACTTTGTGTTCTGCAGGAAGTTTTGGCAAATTATGTCAAAGTCATGAGCACATTACTAACTTTGGTGGGGGGTGGGGTGGTAGGGGGGAGAGAAAGCGTCCTGGGAAAGGTTTCACTGCTAATGTAATGGCTTCTCTGTAGCAGAAGTGTTTGGGTTATGACTAGAGATAACGGGGGCTTTGGAATGTGCGGCGACCAAGGAGGGGAGTGTTTTCTATCTTGTGTGCCCGACAGCGAGGATTCATGGGCTTTTATTCGGCGGAAGATGGAGAGAGAAGAATAGAGAGGTCATAGACGGCAGGGCAGAGTGGACTCGGAATGGGGTCGGGAGTCGACGACGCCCAGGGGAAATCAATGGCGATCAGACGGACGGGAAAACCGTGAGTTCCAACGTGCACATTAGACTGTTTCATTAAATTGGACCCTTTTTCTTTTTTGTTTTCTTTACTAACGCTATAGTCAAATAAAGAATTATGAAGTTCAATCGCTCAATTTCATCTGGTGTACTGTTTGTTATTTCGTGGTACTGATTTGTACAGGGAAAACATCACGCAGCATTCACAGAAACGCGATTTCACAAGTTTGGAGGGGCCTGAGACTGTTTTCCCCTGGTCTAACGCCGCCAGCCGACCCTGAGGGCTACACTTATACCAAAATACACAACCATAAACTTCCATACACTGTATTCCGCCTGGTATTTCTTTGTCCATTCTCCAAACCAGTCTAAGAACTTCTGCAGATTCCCTTCTTCCTCAACCAACCTGCCCTTTCACCTTACGTCAGCAAACCTGGCCACAAAGCCGCCAAAATCATAGACAAAAAACTTGGAAATGAAAGTTGGAAATGTCCCCTTTGGACACTTTGGCCAACGGAAGCCAACAGAAAGGTTTCATGTATTCCCATTTTCTGCCCTCCTGACAGTCAACCAAACTTATATCGATACTAACTCCACCGGCCCTAATCTTGTTTACCAGTCTTCTACGTGTCACCATGCAAATGGCTTGTGAACATCCAACTAATCAACTTCCACTAACGGTCATTTGCTGTCTTGTCTGCGTTTCTTCTCAAAGGATTCCTACTCAAGTTTCAGGCGATATTTACGCTAAAGAAGGAATGCCGATTTCAGTCAATTTTTCATGTGCCTCCAAATACTTGAAAACAGCGATGCAACGTCTTATCCACACCAATGTATGGACGTAATGTGAAGAAGGGGCGCTTCCTTTGGGATCATCCGTAATCAACGAATATTGAAGGCAACGCCTTAATTTTAATACCAGAATGGAATAATCTCTCCAGTTGTGCCCCGACCCACTGAAGCGAAAATTCACTCTTTGTTTGTTAAGAGACTGGAACTAATGTCATACGTTGTGTAATCCAATTTCTTATTCCAATTTGCATGAATCATGAAACATTTCCTTATATAAATGGGAAACTATCAACGTGCAATCACGCTCGGGTCATGTGCAGCGAGCTGAAGACAGACGCTCACTGACATCTACTGCTGTGCAGATTGCAGGTGGAAGAACATTGATAGAAACAGCAAAACACTGGTCTGGAACAGAGATTTGGAAAGAATCACTTCCCCGATCTCGTACTGTTAAAGCAACGTTGATTTTGGGCCGACGGCAAATACGCACCACTGCAGGAAATGGGCCGGGCCCTGATTAACAAGATAAAAGACGTTTACTATCCCATCATGGTCTTCATTTGCGTTCCCGGTAAGTTACGGTACGGATTTGTGTTTATCGCCACGGAGTCATAGAAAAGTACAGCACCAAAACAGGCCCTTCATCCCATCTGCTCTGCGCTGAACCAATTCAGCTGCCTACTCCCATCGAGCTGGATGGCGACCATAGCCCACCATGGCCCTCGGATCGACGTAACCCTGTGTTTTTAAACCACAGATTAACAGATAGATTAACGCGCTATCTCCGCAGAGATCCTCGGTTCCCGTTTTATTTCTCACGATTATACTGGGTCGACAATAACCACTAACATCCAGCTTCAGCTCCGCACACCGTGTGCGTATGGGTCATGTTCCCACAGCAACGTCATGAACGTTATGACGTTCGTCTCTTTGACAAAGATAGGAGCGATCTTCAATAATTGTGTTTATTGAAGCTGTATAATTACACAGTCAACCATTGATGATCTGCTTCTGTATCTCGGCATGTCATGAATAAGTTTTCCAGCTGGCTAGGAAGAAGCTTTGTCTCTCTATACCTGTCCGTGATCTTCCAGTTCCTGACAGCTATATTTTTAACCCGGACTGCCTGGTATTTTATTCTGCTGGTGCAAGGGAGATTCATAGATTCCTCATCTCTCCAGGCAATGATGCAGCGTTGTGAATCAATGAGGTGAGGCAAACTGTGTTTTGTTCCGGTAGCTACTTAACAGGAAGGAGGTGGCTGTCCTACGACGAGAGCAGTGGGGAATCACCAGTACGATGCTTAGGGTGGAGAAATTCTGATCTGGGTGTGGGCGGAGGCGGGGAATGACATACCCTTGTCTTGTTTTCTCGAATGACATACCCTTGTCTTGTTTTCTCGTATAAGTGCCTCGATTTAAGATCATGAACGAAATATATATATGAGAAAGATTAAGAGCATTTTTGTAGCAGGGGTAACAAAACACAATAGGGCACATATATCCCTCACTGAATTGCGGTAAAGAATTCAGTTAGATTATCAGAAAGACAACTCCAAAATGCACATGGCAAAACGACAAGCATCCTATCTCTCTTGCCGTTGTCTTCAATGCAAATAATGTCAGGGTTTCACACCTCCCACCTTGTTAACATGCAGCATCCGAAAGAGTTCGGGAATCGGCCAAAGAAAGCAACAGTCCAGGGTTGAGCTGAGATGCCTGCTTTACTCTTATTCTTTCAACTTCCCGATAAATGTTTTGAAGTCCCATTGTGGCAGCTTGTTGAAGATTCGCCACCCGCCCATTGCAAACTTTTATTTTCAACACCTCATTGCGACACTCGGAAGTTCTCACCTGCTTCAGAAGGGCAACCATTTCCTCAGTGGACAAGACGAGCAGGGTGAGCTGCCTTAACGACTGTCTCCAGTAGCTCTCCCATCTAGGGTTATTAAATACTTCGTGAGGCTGGTCGTGGCTGTAATCATCTCGTGCCTCAGCAAAGAACTGGACCCACTGCAATCTGTCTATCGCCACGTTAGTTCTACGGTCGATGCAATGGTAGTAGCTCTGCATGCGGTCTCGGATCATCTGGACAATGCAAATACCTGTGTCAGGATGCTCTTTATTGACAACAGCTCAGCAGTTAACATCACCAGTCCTGAAATCCCGTTAGGAAAGCAAAAAAAAACTTTGTACCTCTCTTTGTGAACTGGATCCTCGACTTTCGAACCGGAGGATCACAATCGCTACCGATTGGAAATAACATCTCCAACTCGCTGACAGTCAGCGCCGGCACTCCTCTGGAATGTGTGCTGAGAACGCGGCTCTACTCTCTCTACACCCATGACTGTGTGGCTAGGTACAGCTCAAACACCATCAATTAAATAGCGATGATATAACCATTGTTGGCAGAATCTCAGATGGTGACGAGAGGGCGAGATCTATCAGCTAGTTGAGTGTTGTCGCAGCAGCAACCTTACATTCAACGTCAATAAGACCAAAGAGCTGATGGTGGACTTTACAAAAGATAAGACGAGGGAAAACACGCCAGTCCTCACAGAGGGATCAGAAGTGGACAGACTGAGTAGTTTCGAGTTCCTTGATGATAATGTCCCTGAGGAACTAACCTCGTCCCAACATATTTTGATGCAGCGATAAAGAGGCAAGACAGTGACTATGTTTCATTGGGAATTCTAAGAAATTTGTTATGTCACCTGAAACACTCGCAAATTTCTGCAGATGTAACGTGGACAGCTTCCTGTCTGGTTGCCTCACCGTAGATGCATGAATTACTTACAATAATTCCTTTTATTTCCCTATTGTTGTGTATTACATTGTACTGCTAAGGCAAAGTTAACATATTTCACAACACGCTTTGATTTGATTACTTAAGTGTGAAAAGAAAGCTGTTGTTGTTGTTTATTTTTCCCCAGCGTGGTCATTGTGTGAACGTCTGCCCACGATCCCTCATTTCTAATTGTTGACAGTCTGTCTTTCAGTGAACCTCCTGACCATCTCAATACTCCCCAGAGGAAACTGCGGCCTGTCAAAACGTATCTCCGTCTACATGGTGGCCATGGCAACAGCCGATCGACTGGGTATGGTTTGCAACGTCATGCTTTATCAGATATTCATGCCGATCCTTAGAGTTCAGCTTTTATCCCACACTTCCGTCCGTATAGTCACTCTGTACCTTAGTAGTGTCAGTGTGGGACTGTCGGTGAATTATACCGTCTTCTTCACGTTTGACCGATTTGTAGCCATCAGTAGCCTGAAATTTAAAACTAAATATTGCACAGTGTGCACGGCGATCGCTGTTCTAACAATTGTTTCCATTCTGGTTTTCCTGTGGTTCATTCCAAATCTATTCGCATATGAACCCAAAGAAATAATCAACGATATATCCTTTGGCACCCGCCCCAGACTGGAGTTCTATTCCACTCCAATTGATGCGGTGTATATGAAGGCGAAGCCCATTTTACTTCCGTGGGTTAGCATTCTTGCAATATTGCTGATTAACTGCCTGACAGTAAAACGAATCATCGCGGCCAATCAGTCCCGCAGGGCTCTGCGGAGAAAAGACGGTGCGAATCAGGCCGACCCAGAGATTAAACACAGGAAAAAGTCAATAAATCTACTCTTCGCTGTCTCGGGCAGCTATGTGATCCTATGGCTGGGACTGGCCGTATTCGGCAGTATGTCTGTGTACCGGCGAGCAGATTACAACTCTCGGGAAGTCATCGCCGCTGAAACCGGATACATGCTCATGTATCTGAGCTGCTGCAGTAACACCTGCATTTATGTGGCGACCCAATCTAAATTTAGGGAGCAGCTGGGAGCCGTGCTGAAATTTCCCTTGACTCTTTTTCCGCCTTTAGTTAAACATACACAAACATTGAACGAGTCTGTCCGAAGCTAACCCCTGATACATATAACATAGATTAATACAGCGCAGTACACGCCTTTCGGCCCACAATGTGCCGACCCTGAAACCCTACCTCCCATATAACTCTCCACCTTAAATTCCTCCATATACCTGTCTAGTAGTCCCTTAAATTTCACTCGTGTATCTGCCTCCACCATTGACTCAGGCAGTGAATTCCACGCACCAACCACTCTCTGAGTAAAAAAAAAACGTCCTCTAATATCTACTGAGGTGACTTTAAACTAGAATGGTTGGGGGGTGGGAATCAAATTAAAGAGGCTAGGCGTGAGGAGGTTAGTTCACAACGGGGGGCTGGGAACCAGTGCAGAGAGACAGAGGGGTGTAAAGTGAGGGTAGAAGCAAAAAGTACTAAGGAGAAAAGTAAAAGTGGCAGGCCGACAAATCCAGGGCAAGCATTAAAAAGGGCCACTTTTCGGCATAATTGTATAAGGGCTAAGAGAGTTGTAAAAGAGCGCCTGAAGGCTTTGTGTGTCAATGCAAGGAGCATTCGTAATAAGGTGGATGAATTGAAAGTGCAGATTGTTATTAATGATTATGATACAGTTGGGATCACAGGGACATGGCTCCAGGGTGACCAGGGATGGGAGCTCAACGTTCAGGGATATTCAATATTCAGGAGGGGTAGACATGAAGGAAGGGGAGGTGGGGTGGCATTGCTGGTTAAAGAAGAGATTAACGCAATAGAAAGGAAGGACATAAGCCGGGAAGATGTGGAATCGATATGGGTAGAGCTGCGTAACACTAAGGGGCAGAAGACGCTGGTGGGAGTTGTGTACAGGCCACCTAACAGTAGTAGTGAGGTCGGAGATGGTATTAAACAGGAAATTAGAAATGTGTGCAATAAAGGAACAGCAGTTATAATGGGTGACTTCAATCTACATGTAGATTGGGTGAACCAAATTGGTAAAGGTGCTGAGGAAGAGGATTTCTTGGAATGTATGCGGGATGGTTTTTTGAACCAACATGTCGAGGAACCAACTAGAGAGCAGGCTATTCTGGACTGGGTTTTGAGCAATGAGGAAGGGTTAATTAGCAATCTTGTCGTGAGAGACCCCTTGGGTAAGAGTGACCATAATATGGTGGAATTCTTCATTAAGATGGAGAGTGACAGAGGTAATTCAGAAACAAAGGTTCTGAACTTAAAGAGGGGTAACTTTGAAGGTATGAGACGTGAATTAGCTAAGATAGACTGGCAAATGACACTTAAAGGATTGACGGTGGATATGCAATGGCAAGCATTTAAAGGTTGCATGGATGAACTACAACAATTGTTCATCCCAGTTTGGCAAAAGAATAAATCAAGGAAGGTAGTGCACCCGTGGCTGACAAGAGAAATTAGGGATAGTATCAATTCCAAAGAAGAAGCATACAAATTAGCCAGAGAAAGTGGCTCACCTGAGGACTGGAAGAAATTCAGAGTTCAGCAGAGGAGGACAAAGGGCTTAATTAGGAAGGGGAAAAAAGATTATCAGAGAAAACTGGCAGGGAACATAAAAACTGACTGTAAAAGCTTTTATAGATATGTAAAAAGGAAAAGACTGGTAAAGACAAATGTAGGTCCCCTGCAGACAGAAACAGGTGAATTGATTATGGGGAGCAAGGACATGGCAGACCAATTGAATAATTACTTTGGTTCTCTCTTCACTAAGGAGGACATAAATAATCTTCCAGAAATAGTAGGGGACAGAGGGTCCAGTGAGATGGAGGAACTGAGTGAAATACATGTTAGTAGGGAAGTGGTGTTAGGTAAATTGAAGGGATTGAAGGCAGATAAATCCCCAGGGCCAGATGGTCTGCATCCTAGAGTGCTTAAGGAAGTAGCCCAAGAAATAGTGGATGCATTAGTGATAATTTTTCAAAACTCGTTAGATTCTGGACTAGTTCCTGAGGATTGGAGGGTGGCTAATGTAACTCCACTTTTTAAAACAGAAGGGAGAGAGAAATCGGGGAATTATAGACCGGTTAGCCTAACGTCGGTGGTGGGGAAACTGCTGGAGTCAGTTATCAAGGATGTGATAACAGCACGTTTGGAAAGCGGTGAAATGATCGGACAAAGTCAGCATGGATTTGTGAAAGGAAAATCATGTCTGACGAATCTCATAGATTTTTTTGAGGATGTAACTAGTAGAGTGGATAGGAGAGAACCAGTGGATGTGGTATATTTGGATTTTCATAAGGCTTTTGACAAGGTCCCACACAGGAGATTAGTGTGCAAACTTAAAGCACACGGTATTGGGGGTAAGGTATTGGTGTGGGTGGAGAATTGGTTAGCAGACAGGAAGCAAAGAGTGAGAATAAACGGGACCTTTTCAGAATGGCAGGCGGTAACTAGTGGGGTACCGCAAGGCTCAGTGCTGGGACCCCAGTTGTTTACAATATATATTAATGACTTGGATGAGGGAATTAAATGCAGCATCTCCAAGTTTGCGGATGACACAAAGCTGGGCAGCAGTGTTAGCTGTGAGGAGGATGCTAAGAGGATGCAGGGTGACTTGGATAGGTTGGGTGAGTGGGCAAATTCATGGCAGATGCAATTTAATGTGGATAAATGTGAAGTTATCCACTTTGGTGGCAAAAATAGGAAAACAGATTATTATCTGAATGGTGGCCGATTAGGAAAAGGGGAGGTGCAACGAGACCTTGGTGTCATTATACACCAGTCATTGAAAGTGGGCATGCAGGTACAGCAGGCGGTGAAAAAGGCGAATGGTATGCTGCCATTTATAGCGAGAGGATTCGAGTACAGGAGCAGGGAGGTACTACTGCAGTTGTACAAGGCCTTGGTGAGACCACACCTGGAGTATTGTGTGCAGTTTTGGTCCCCTAATCTGAGGAAAGACATTCTTGCCACAGAGGGAGTACAAAGAAGGTTCACCAGATTGATTCCTGGGATGGCAGGACTTTCATATGAAGAAAGACTGGATGAACTGTGCTTGTACCCGTTGGAATTTAGAAGATTGAGGGGGGAACTGATTGAAACGTATAAGATCCTAAAGGGATTGGACAGGCTAGATGCAGGAAGATTGTTCCCGATGTTGGGGAAATCCAGAACGAGAGGTCACAGTTTGAGGATAGGGAGGAAGCCTTTTAGGACCGAGATTAGGAAAAACTTCTTCACACAGAGAGTGGTGAATCTGTGGAATTCTCTGCCACAGGAAACAGTTGAGGCCAGTTCATTGGCTATATTTAAGAGGGAGTTAGATATGGCCCTTGTGGCTACGGGGGTCATGGGGTATGGAGGGAAGGCTGGGGCGGGGTTCTGAGTTGGATGATCAGCCATGATCATAATAAATGGCGGTGCAGGTTCGAAGGGCCAAATGGCCTACTCCTGCACCTATTTTCTATGTTTCTATGTTTCTATACCTGTCCCCTAGGGAGGGTGTACATGCCGACCCCATCAACTAATAACCTGCAGGAAGTCCCTGGGGATTATCCCTCCACTGTCATAACTGTGGATAAGTCTGATGCGACGGTGGAGAGAGCAGGTATGAGTGGGGTACCCGCTGCACAGTGTGGGTTACAACTGCAGCCATCTATTGGAACACACGGGGAGGAAGATGGGGGATCTATTTGCAGTGAGGGATTGGAGGGAGAGTCCTTTGATAGTGAGACATTGGACATCCTCACCCCTCCCAAGAATTCTCCATTGATACCTGTGAATCAAATCTGAGAGTTCACTCTAATCTCTGAGGGTGCAAAGCATCGGCCGAAGCTATCCTCGTTTCACTGGTCTGGCATGCCGAGGCTGATGAAGTCCCTGCGACTCATCCGCAGACGGAAGGCGAACGGGAAGAGGAATGCAGTGTCGGGGAATGACAGGCAACAACTGAAATCCCTCCCGGATGACCTGGTGAGGGACATCAGAGTGAGAAGCAGCCTCGCTTCTTCGAGAGATGGTGGGCCACAGGATAGCCCTGGCACCAGTCGGGCCTGGAGAGCAAAAACATGGGTACTGGTGCTGAGGCCTAGTGTACTACATGGGCTTGTGGGCCTGATTTTATCGGGATGAGTTAGGAAGACTGAGAATTCTCAGTCCTCAGGGGTGGAAGATATGCGGTGAGTTTCCTGCAGGAAACCCATACCATCCCGGGGGAGGAGTCCGCTTGGCTCCTGGAGTGGCAGGACGGGGTCTACATGAGCCACCTCAGCTCCAACTCTAGCGGGGTGGCGATCCTGTTGGCCCCAACCTTCCAGCCAGAAATCGTAAGAGTCCAAGATATTGTGCCTGGCCATCTGCTCCACCTGGCTGTGCGCCCGGATGGTGTACCCCTGCATTTTATCAATGTGTATGCTCCGAGGCGCGGTGTGATACAGACACGCCTATTCTGTCAGCTGTCCACTCTGCTGAATTCCATCGATCCTGGGGACTGCGTTATCCTCGGGGGAGATTTCAACTGTACCCTCGAGGTGGAGGACCGCTCGGGCCTCCAACGCGACCCAGCATTGGCAAAAAAGTTAAAGGAGCTAGTCGGCTCCTTTGACTTGGTGGACAGCTGGCGGAATCTTCACCCCGACTCTAGTGCCTTCTCGAGAAGATCTAGAGAGGGAGGGTCCCAGATAGACCGCCTGCATATCTCTCTGGCTTACATCCCTCGCGTGTCGGCGTCCTCCATGCGGCCAGCGTTGTGCTCGGATTATCACCTTGTGTGGATGGAATTTACTCCTCTGCACCCTCGGGTGGGATCCAGGTACTGGCATTTTAACAACTGCCTGCTGGAGGACAGCCGATTCCGGGATTCTCTCCGAGCGTTCTGGGTCACCTGGAGAGAAATACGGAGAGAGTTCTGGTCCCTACGGCTGTGGTGGGATGTGGGCAAAGCCCACATCTGGAATTTATATCGGGAGTGCACTAGGGAGTCGTCAAAGAGGCGGGGCGCTGAGATTGAGCGGCTTGAGAGAATGTTACATGACCTGCAATCCTGTCTTGGTCCGACCACTGGAGACCAACAGCTGTGGCAGGAATACCAGGAGAAGAAGGACGCACTAAGGAATCTGCAGCTCCAGCAGTCCCGAGGTGCGTACGTGAGGTCACGGATCCAAATGCTGCAAGATTTGGACCGGGCTCACCCTTCTTCTACTTGTTGGAGAAGTGCTGGGGAGTTCAAAAGCAGTTAGTGGAGTTGCTGGCTGCTAATGGCTCCTCCATCACGGACCCTGACGGAATTAACATTGAAGTCCGCTCATTCTATCGGTCCTTATTCTCGCCAGATCCATCAAATGCAGAGGTGTGCGATGAGGTCTGGAAAGATTTCCCTAAGGTCAGCCCAGAGGACGCAGTGCGTCTGGACGCTCCCTTGACTCCGGAGGGGCTATCTAACACTTCGGAGACGGCCACTCTGGAGGTGTAAGTCCCCTGGCTTAGATGGACTGAGTGCGGAGTTTTATCAGGCTTTCTGGGATATTCTTGGGGTTGATTACAGGCTTGTCTTGGGGGAGAGGCTGGTCAACACGGAAATGCCCCTTTCATGGCGGAGAGCTGTCGTGGTTCTACTGCCCAAGAAGGGAGACCTCCGCCTGCTAAAGAACTGGCGGCCGGTCTCCCTCTTGTGTGCGGATTACAAGATCTTCACCTGGGCAATAGCCAACCGTCTTGGTTCAGTAATGAGACAGGTGATACATCCTGACCAATCTTACACAGCCCCCGGTCGCTCCATACGGGACAATGTCCACCTAGTACGGACCTGATCCAGCTGCTCCAGAAGACTGGGTCCCCGGCAGCGTTTCTTTCTCTTGCCCAGGAAAAGGCGCTTGACCGGGTAGACCACAGTTTCCTGGTGGGCAGTCTGCAGGCTTTTGGGCTTGGGCCACACTTCGTGGCCCGGGGAGTGCCTTGTTAAGATTAACGGATCACTGACAGCACCCATTCCCTTCAGAAGAGGAGTATGTCATGGGTGACCCATGTCCGGTCAGTTGTATGCGATCTGTGTCGAGCCATTCCTTAGCCTTCTTCGGCGAAGGCTGACAGGTCTGGTTCTGCGTGAACCGGACATGGAGGTCGTCCTCCCGGCCTACGCCGATAAGGTACTCCTCATGATGACAGATCCCAATGACCTGCGGAGGATGCGCGACCGCCAAGAAGTTTTCTCGGCAGCATCCTCCGCTCGGATAAACTGGGAGAAATGTTCTGGACTCTTAGTGGGCCAATGGCAGGTGGACTCACTACTGAAGGAGATGAGAGCTTTTGAGTGGAGCACCAGTCGTCTTCTCTATCTCGGAGCCTACCTGAGTCCTTCTGGGGGGACCTGGCAGGCGAACTGGCCGGGCCTGGAGATGAAAGTCATGGACCGGCTGGGGTGCTGGTCAGGCCTTCTCAGCGTGCTTTCCTGTCAAGGCAGGGTGGTGGTCATAAACCAGCTGGTGGCCTCCATGTTGTGGTACCGGATGGTTATCTTGTCCCCTCCTGCCCCCTCTGTCGCGAGAATGCAGAGGAAGTCAGTGGACTTCTTCTGGGGCAACAGAAAACACTGGGTCTCCGCAGCGGCCTTGAGTCTCCCAGTGGGAAAGGGCGGACAGTCACTGGTGTGCGCATGTACGCGACTGGCAGCTCTCCGCCTCAGGACCGTGCAGAAATCCCTGTACGCCGAGCACCCTACCAGGTGACACGTGTTGGCAACTTTCTTCCTCTGGAGGGGCTGCTGTCTTCATGAAGATATGCAGCTACCACCGGCGGGCGTCAGCCGTGCTGCTTTGCAGAGGCTGCCCGGCTTCTATCAGGACCTACTGAGAGTCTGGAACATGGTTGCCTCAGGCCAGGAATCCCCTTCTCTGGCAGAGGGTAGAATCCTGGCCGACCCTAACCCTACCTCAACGGATGTCGCTGTGGCTCAGGTGGGTGGAGCGACTCAGGCTGAGCTGTTCGTGGGGCCCAGGCCCCGCAATCTTATCCGAGAGCCGAGTCCACACAACTTGAGCCGTCTCCCCTCGACACCCACAATCCTGGTCAGGAATGCAAGTAGGAGGTATCTGTATGGACTGCTGCTCCACACCCTCCTCTTCCTAGCCCTTGTCCACCGTCCCGACACGCCATGGCGGTCGGTCTTTCCATCTGGAGGTGAGGGGGTCCGCAATAGAAGTCCCTTTACGAGGGGGTTCTTCCCATGCACCTTGAGGACCTGGGGTGGAGGGTGCTGCAAAGAGCGGTGCCCTGTAATAAGTTTTTTAGTTTGTACGTGGACCTCCCAGCCGCATGTCACTTCTGCGGGCTGGAGGAGACCGTGTACCATATGTACACGGAATGTGCGAGACTGCAGCCCCTTTTTGCGTATTTGTGTGGGCTGCTTCTCGCCTTCCGTTGCATTTTAGCCCCACCCTATTTATATATGGTCATCCAGTAAGGAGGGGGGCACAGAGGGATGAGGATGTTCTTGTCAGCTTGCTCCTGGAGCTGGCGAAAACAGCCATCCGTGGCTGCTGGAAACGGGCAGAGGGAGGATCTCCCCGGGCAGACTGCCTGGCAATGTTTAGGAGGTATGTTCGTGCTCGGGTGAATATTGAAAAGAAACACGCGCTGTCCACAGCGACCACCGAGGCGTTCCGGGAACGTTGGGCTCCGCGGGAGTTAATTGCCATCACTGATAGAGATGGTAATATTTTGGTTTAATGTGTATTGTCTATTTGTAGTGAAGTAATTGTGTTAGTCACTGTTTTGTATATATTGTACAGCACCGATATTTGTAATAAAGAATTTTGTGAAAAAAAAGCGTCAGACACAGAAAGAAGTTCGATCCGCACCGTCACAGCACGCAAACCCAAAGTCATAAACACACTGAAGCATCATCCACACCATCCCATCACACACTCCTGAGGTCAGAAACACAGTGAAACTTCCACTGCATCGTCCTGTACACCTTCCCATCACACACTTCAGGGTCTGACACAAAGAGAAACTCCTCTGCTTTGTCCCGTCCTACTATTGCCAGGTCAGACACAGAATGAAGCTGTCCGTCCTATCTCACTCATCCGGGGCCAGTTACAGACGAAATCCCCCCTGCAACGTATCATCACAGCCACTGCGGGACAGAAAGAGAGTGAATCTCCCTCCGCAGCATCCCATCACACACACACGCAGGGTAAGACGCAGAGAGAAGCTCTCTCACACCATTCCATTGCTCAGACCTGAGATCAGACATATGGATAAGCTCCCTCTGCACCGCCCCATCACACAATCTCTGGAGGACACCTAGAGTGAGACTCCTTCCACACCGTCTCATCACACAGTTCCGGGGTCGGACACGGGGTCAAGCTCACACCAAGGGGACCCAACACACAAACCCGGGAACAGACACAGGAAGAAGCCCCCTCCACAACATCCCATCACACACTCCCAGGATCAGACACACAGTGAAGTTCCCTCTGCACCGTCTCATCACACACTCCCGGGCTCAAACACAGAGTTAAGCGCCCGCTATGTGGTCCCATCACGCACTGCCAAGGTCAGGCACAGAGCGAAGCTCCCTGCACATTGACCCATTACAAACTTCCCATTTCAGACAGGGTGAGTCTGCCTCCACACCGTCCTATCACCGACTCCCAGGGTGGAATAGTTCTGACTGAGCTGGGAGACATCGAGGAAAACTGTTGCATAAAGTTCGTGAGATACTTTGGAGGGAATTTGAAGGGTCTCTTGAATATCTGCGTCAGTGGCTGTTTTACTGTGGAGGTTTCGTTCGGAGTTTTTCTGCCAGTTTGGACTGGGGTTGTTGGCGGCTGATAACTGCGTACTCCCAGCTGCGGCCGCTGGCAACTCGCCAGCACAGAAAGGCATTTAGCACCGAAAACAAGGACATAAACGCCGCTGTTCCCCCACTAACATCAGGACAACATCCCTCATCCTTGGTCATCATGATTTTCCTTTGGTGTAGGAGCCGGAACATTCTTCAGACGTCTCAACCTCTTATGGCCTGGGAATTCTTCAGGAATGACGGAGACGTTCCTGGCGTTGGAATTTCTGGTGCCGAGCCAATAAGGTTCTGTTGAGGGCTGGGCGCCTTCCTACTGCCCCAGCAACAGAGGAATCCTCTCCATTCCAGCCATTGAAATGGATTCTGAACCGTCTGCAACAAGTTCCGGCTGTTCGGGAACGAAGACGTTGAAACAGCCATATCGACAGGACTGCTGGCGCTGCAGGAGCGGGCGAATAGCGGGACGTGCAAACTTTTCCATCCAGTTACTCTACTTTACTCGCTCCAGGACTTTATCACCGGCAACACCACATATTTGGCGATTCGGACATAGTGCCAGCATGCCGGACCGGACTCAGGAAGTCGCAGGCTTCCGGGGATTTAGCAAAGGCGGCTGCCTCTCCACTCTCGTACAATGCCCTGTTTCGGTCGGTGGAAGATGAACGCGGGGTGCTATGTATTTTGCATCCTGGAATAATGTGCGGAGTCGATGGAGGACTTGGTTCGGGAGGGTGGTATTTTGGCCTCCGAGAAAGAATTCAGGAAGGCAAAGTTTTACCTGGGGAATAATGAGTTGCTGTGCCAGGCTCTTAATAAGCAGATCACAGTCAAAGACAGTTTTTACAGATATAACTAGTGACAGCTCCCACGCAACGAATCGTCCTCGGTCACGTCAAGCCTTTCATTCCCAGCGAGGTCCTGCTTCCGCATTCAGCTCTCCTGGGACAAGTAAGGTCAGAAATGACTGTCATCAGACACAAATTTAAGAGGCACACCATCCATGACTTAATCTCTCTTCGGCGCCAGCTACTCATAGGAGGACGACGTTGAGGGCCGGTTTTGTGTCTAACAAGTTAACATGTACATCCCCATCAATCCACTGTTCCTTTAACAAGGTCAAAGGTCCCCTCACTCTCTGACCAAATACAAGTTCAAATGGACTAAAACCCAGTGATTCCTGTACCGACTCTCTTACTGCGAACAAAAGCAAATAAATTCCTTCATCCCTGTCTTTTCCATTTTCAACACATTATGCCTTAATGATTGGTTTGAGTGTAGAATGAAATCTTTCTAAAGCCCCTTGTCATTCCAGATGGTACGCAGACAATGTAATTTGTAATTTGTTTAGCTCCCAGTTCATAAGCTACCCGCTGGAATAATCCAGATGTAAAATTACCTCCTTGATCAGACTGGATTTCTTTCGGCAAATCAGATAAAGTTAAAAAAAAAACTTGGTAAGAGCCTTTGCCACAATTTTAACTTTAATATTTCTGAGGGGTATTGCCTCTGGGAATCTGGATGCAGTACCAATAATAGTGAGCAAATACTGATGGCCAGCTTTAGGCTTCGGCAATGGGCCAACACAAACCACTATAACTTTGGAAAAGGGTTCACTGAATGTCGGTATAGGCCAGAGTGGGGCCACTGGGGTGACCTGATTAGGTTTATCCACAACTTGATAAGCGTGACTGGTTCTGCAAAAGGTCACAACATCTTTCCTCAAATTAGGCCAGTAAAGTTCTTTCATAATCCTGTTTACAGTTTTATTCACTCCGAAATGGCCACCTCAGGGCATACTGTGGGCCAAAGCTAAAATTTCAGCCCAATAAACTTTAGGGACTACAACTTGGTGAACAATTGCCCATTCCTCACTCACAGGTATAGCAGGTGGCCTCCACTTCCTCATTAACACTCCATCCTTGAGATAATACCCTACTGGCCCTTTCTTAATCTCATCATCTGAGAGAGCTATTTATTTTTTTAAAGCTTCAACCTCAGAGTCTCAGTTCTGTTCTGCTATAAACTCCTTCCTAGACAGGAATAAATCTTTCTTATCAGACTTACTACCTGAATCCTGTTGAAACAATAAAGGTAGAAAATTCCCCGACAAGTCATCATAACCTGAATCCCGATTTTGGCTATCATGGGTATCAGAATCATGCTGCACAGAACCGTCTGCATTGGCAGACTTTTCAGCCATACTTCGAGTTACTACAATAAATGTTAAAGTCTATCTGTGGGTCGCCAGTGGTTGGCTTAGTTGTCAACTGCACCGCAGGAACAACTTCACCATCTGCCAGGCCATTCCCTCACAGCAAAGTAACATCTTCCACCGGTAAACTGGAGCATAATCTGAATTTAACAGGTCCTGAACCAAACCTGACTGTAAAGTTACCCTGTGCAGTGGCACAGAAACCATGCCACCCCCAATACCTTTAAAAGATTTACCTCACCTATGTCCGTCTCATCACCAAACTTTAGAACGCTGTCCAATATAAGTGACTGAGAGCCCCAGTATCTCGAAGAATTTTCACTGGTACCGGGGCTGAACCTTCCTTTACTAATACAAACCCATCTGACATAAAATGATCGAATCCCTTCTCAACTCGGTCAGACCTTTCAGTCCTTAACTGAGCCTCAGCAGAATGTTCAGAACCCAGTGTGTTTATAGGTGCTTCAACATACTGATCACAGGCATTCGGGACTGCCTCTTTTTCTTTTTCTTGGGTCTTGAGGAAGATGGTGGCGCGACACAGCTCGCAGCGGCCACTCCGGTGGTGATGTCTGTTATTTGTCAAGTAGGGTGCCATGCACAATCTTGATTTGATGGAGACGGACGTGAGGGCATGGAGGAACATCTGGAGAAACTTCTGAAATCCCTGCTTCGCTGCTGCTGCTCTATGGTCCAAAATCTCTGGAGGAAAAGGCCCCAAGAACTTGGCTTTTCTTGTTGCTCGGTGGCCGGGATGTGGTCAAAGTACTCGGCAGAGGGTGGTGCTCGGAGAGGCTGTGTCAGAGAGCTGGGCGGAGGCTCTAAGTTTTCAGACGGACTCAGAGTCCGCTGCGGTCGGGTGCTTCCAATGATGCTGCATTGGCGAGTCAGTTTTAGTCTTGGTTTGCCCTATGTTTTCTTGTGATATCATTCTGGAGGAACGTTGTATCATTTTTTAATGCATGCATTTCTAAATGGCAATAAACAAAATCTAAACTAATCTTCAGGGCAGAAGAATTAGCCATCATATGACCTACGACCAGCTTTCTTACAATAGTAACAAGTAAGACCAGAATATTTCTCCTTCAACTGTTTCCCTTCATCCTTACTCTTGTTACTAATCCCAGCTTTAATTTCTGGTTTACCCTGGTTATCCCTGATACTTTTCTGGAAGCTCTTATTCGGAGTGAAATTAACCGTATGAGTTAAAGCAAACTCATCTGCAAATCGAGCAGACTTCTGCAAAGTGGCAGCATCCTTTTCATCTAAATACGTCTTTATGTCATCAGGGATGCACTTTTTGAATTCTTCAATTAAAACCAACTCTTCCAAGCTGTTACAATCATCATTTACATTTTTAGATGTGCACCAGTGGTCAAAACACACAATCTTCTCAAAAGCAACTTCCATATATGTCTGGTTCACATTTTACCTCTAATTTCTAAACTTTTGCCTGTATGCTTCTGGGACCAACTTGTAAGCTTTGAGCACAGCCTGTTTCACTATGTCATAATCAGCTGCTTCATTAACTGAAAAAGCAGAATAGGCTTGCTAAGCCTTCCCCTTAATTACACTTTGTAAGAGAATAGGCCAACCCTCTTCTAGCCACTTTAAACTCTGAACAACCTTCTCAAAATGCTGAAAGTATTTATCAACCTCTGCCTCATCAAATGGAGGTACTAATTTAACTTCCCGTCTGGCCTCAAACTTATCACCAGGGTCTAATGCTAGACCACTTTGCTGCAATCTCTCTATCTTTTCCAGCTCGAACAGCCTCTGTCTTTCTGCTTTCTCCCTCTGTTTTTCTGCCTCTCTAGCTTCAAACTGCCTCTGCCTTTCCGCAGCCTCCATCTTTAATTTTTCTAACTTGTTCTGGAGCTCAAGCTCACTAGGTTTACTTTCAGGAAACACCTCCAACTCCTCCACTTTAAACACATCCTCAGATACATAATGCTCAGCTATTGTCCTCTGCATCTATGCCCTCCTCATTGTCGATTTCACCTTAGCAAGTTCTAACCTTTTAGCAATACTCAACAACTCAACCCTTCTAGCGTCCTCTCATGCCTCAGAGGCTGGCGCTTCGAGAAATCTATCAACATCCACTGCTGCTGATTTTCCACACACAAATAAATCAAAAGGGATTTCCCAAATGAAATCGATAATAAATCAATACACCCCGAAATCTGTTTATATCCCGGACTCAGGCCCCAATCTTGTGAAGAACCAGCAGCAATAGACTACACCTGGAGTCTGATTTTGATGGTAAAACCACTATCTAATTATAATATAGTAACTTAAGCAGGATAAGCAAAAGTTAACAGTATTACACGTATATATGGGTTTAAATATAACTCCCAAACTATTGAGCGCTGGGTAAATTATGAAGTTCAGTTCAACCAGAATAGGTGAAGAGAGGTATTTGTAATCCAGGGTAAATGTCGAGAGAAGGCAATTTTGTCAAATTCCACAGGTTCCACGGTGATAAAACGAGAGGACAGTCGCTGTAGATTTTATCCATTGTTGTTCCAAATCCACATACAAATTATAACCGAAAGTGACTTGTTACAAGGGGTATCGTCTTCAAGTGAATAACCACACCCACACCCAGGCAAGGGTTAACACATAAGAGGGCTTCACAGGATACCCCAAATCAGATCCACTCCTATGGATCAAACGAGGTGACCACCACATATTCGATGTTCGTTGAATCGATAATTAACCCACCCTTGTGGGATAGGAAAGTTCTAAACAGTGACCCTTGGCCACCAGTTCCCTGGTTTCGATCCTTCCAGTTTTCATCCTTCGTCTCTGTCTCCTCGGTTAAATCTAAACAAGCTGCGAGCGATGTAAACAAGCTGCAAGTCAGACTGATTCACCTTCTCAATCTCTCTCTCTCTCTCCCCCTCCCCTAAAATGACAGTCCACAGCAAACAAAACCTCGGGATTCATAACAATGGCTTCTCCCCTGTGTGAACTGACTGGTGTGCCAGTAGTTGGGATGACTGAGTGAATCCTTTCCCACATTCTGAGCAGGTGAATGGCTTCTCCTCAGTGTGAACTAGCTGATGTCTGTGTAGGGTGGAAGACTGTGTGAATCTCTTCCCACATTCTGAGCAGGTGAACGGCTTCTCCCCAGTGTGAACTCGCTGGTGACTCAGTAGGGTGGATGACTCAGTGAATCTCTTCCCACAGTCTGAGCAGGTGAACTGCTTCTCCCCGTTGTGAACTCGCTGGTGAGCCATGAGGTCAGATGACTGAGTGAATCCCTCCCCACATATTCAGCAGATGACCAGCCTCTGCCCAATGTGAACTGACCGGTGTGTCCACAGGTGGGATGACTGACTGAATCCTTTCTCACACACAGAACAGGTGAATGGCCTTGTCCAGTGTGAACATGATGTACATTCAATTGGGATAACTGAGTGAATCCATTCCCACAGTCTGAGCAAGTGAATGGTCTTTCCCCTGTGTAAAATGACGGCCGTGCCAGTCGGTCAAATGACCAAGTGAATCCCTCCCCACAGTCTGAGCAGGTAGGATGGTCCATTGAATTCCTTGCTCTATTTCTTAAATATCTAGACAGAGACAGCAAAACTGGCATACTGTGTTTGAGATTCCAGGAGAGAAATTCCTTCTCCTTTTTAACCTGTAGAAAGATTTACAAAATCCATCAATGGATGTAGGACAACATTTCAGATGAGATTCCTTCAGTTGCCAAGGTTTGATCTGGTATCACACTGTTACACTGAGGTTCAACCCAAGTTGGAGAGAGAAATCATCTTCTATCTGGGCACAGTGATGGTATCTGGAATGCCCATCAAACTCTCTGATGCTCTTCCGGTCTCTATAAGAATGGGGCATTTCTGCCATCTCCAATCTGTGACCTGGCTCAGTTTGGCTCTCTCCATTGGTATTATTCCCTGCTCCTGCTGAGCAGCCATGGGTGCCTGGCCCCACAGTAACTGAAACAGTATCACGCAAACTGTCTTTCTTGACATACATCAGGGATTTTTTTTTATGTATTACTAACTTAAAGTGCCACAGTTTTAACGCCACATAAAACATTCCTGCCGAGATGAATGGTTGGTCCGCACAGCCGTTAAGAAGACTTAAGAGTGAATATTTGTATTATTTCAGGTTCTTGTAGAAAAGTACAACACAGAAACAGGCCCTTTGGGCCATCTGGTTTGTGCTGAACTATTTAAACTGCGCACCCCCAGACCCCTACCATCCAGGTACCTATGCAAACCTCTGAAATGTTGAAATCGTGCTCGCATGCACCACTTGTGCTGGCTGCTCATTCCACACCCGATGACAGTCTGTGTGAAGAAGTTTCCCCTCATGTTCCCATTGACGATTCACCTTTCACCCTTAACCCATGGCCTCTGGTTGCATTCCCACACCATCTCAGTGGTAAAAGCTAGCTTGCATTTACCCATTGTCTTGTACAATGTCAGCATAACCTCCAACTCCTGTACTCAGTACTTTGGTTTATGAAGGCCAATGTGTCAAAATCTTTCTTTCCGTCCCTACCTAACTGTGACACCACTTTCAGTGAATTATATTCCCAGATCCTTTTCTTCTGCCGCACTCCTCAGTGCCCTACCATTCACTGTGTAAGACCCGGGTCCTACCAAAACGCACCTTACACTTGTCACCATTAAATTCCACTTTCCATTTCTCAACCCACTTTTCCAGCGGGTCCAGGTCGCACTGCAAGCCATGATAGTCTTCCTCGCTGTTCACTGCACCCCAATCTTGGTGTCATCCACAAATTTGCCGATCCAGTTAACCATGTTAACATCAGATTACTGATATAGATGACAAACAACAACAGATCCAGCACTGATCCCTGTGGCACACCACTAGTCTCAGGCCTCCAGTCAGAGAGGCAACCATCTGCTACTACAGTCTGGCTTCTCCCAAAGACAGTGTCTCATCCAATTTACTATCTCATCTTGAATGCTGAGTGACTGAACCTTCTAGACCAACCCCTCATATCTGACTTAGTCAAGTGCCTTGCCAAAGTCCATGTAGACAACATCCACTGCCTTGCCTTCATCCACTTTCCTGATAGCTTCCTCGAGAGGCACTATAAAATTGGTTAGACATGACTACCATGCACAAAGCCAGGCTGCCTATCCTTAATCAGAACACACCAATCCAAATTCTTGTATATTGAGCTCCTGCACACACATTCCAATAACTTTCCCACTACTGATTCAGGCTCACCAACGTATAATTTCCTAGTTTATTTCTAGAGCCTTTTTTAAACTGTGAAGCAGCATTGGCTGTCCTCCAATCCATCACCTGTCACTAAGGGTGATTTAAGTATCTGTGCTTGGGCCCCAACAATTCTGCACTTGTCTTTGGCAAGGTCCCAGGGAACAACTTGTCAGCCCCTGGGGGTTCATCCACGCTAATTTGCTTTAAGACAGCAAACACCTCCATCTCTGTAATCTGTACAGGGTCCATGAAGTTGATGCTGCTTTGCCTCACTTCTATAGACTCTGTGTCCATCTCCTGTGTACATACAGAAAAACTCTCCCCCATCTATTTTGTCACCTCATATGGATTACCATTCTGATCTTCCACAGGATTAATTTTTTTCACTTGCAATCTTTTTGTTCTTAACATATCTGCAGAATCCCTGAGGATCCTCCTTCACCTTGTCTGCTGGACAACCTCATGCCTTCTTTTATTTCTTCCATAAGTGTTCACCTGAATTTCCTGTATTTCTATTTGTTCCTATCTGCCTGTACCTGGTATGCACCTCCTTTTTATTGATCTGGGAAATGAAAGCCAAAGGGGTGATAGAGCTGTGTAGTGGAAGGTGGGGGCAAGGGGGTGACACTAAAGTTGCAGGGGGAATTGGAGCCTGAGTAACAGAACAGATAGTGGAGGGGTTGTGGAGACAAATGTTGTTCAGTCCTCAGACAAAGTCAGGAATGAAAAAGTTGCCATGGTGCAGTGAACATTTCAATACATGAAATATATACAGTGTATATTTCAATACAGGGAGCAGCGTAGGAAAGGCGGATGTGTTCACGGCATGGAACAACACTGGAATTATGACACTAGGATCTGGCAACTGTGGACTGGGACAGGTTGCTTTATGGCAAAGGTGTGCTTGGTAAATGTGAGGCCTTCAAAGCAAAATTTTGGTAGTACAAAGCAGGTACGTGCTTGTCAGAATAAAAGGTAAAGTTAGAAACTGTATCTCTTGGTTTTCAAGAGATATTGAGACCCTGGTAAAGCACAAAATGGAGTTGCAGAACAGGGATAGGCAGGTAGGTTCTTATGGAGTATAAGAAATGCAAGGGAACAGATAGGAAATAAATCAGGATGGCTAAAAGAAGGCATGAGGTTGCTGGCACAGAAAAGATGAAGGATAATCCTCAGGGATTCTAGAGATAGATTAAGAGCAAAAGGGTTGTAAGGTACAAATTTGGTCCGCTGGAAGACCGAAATGGCAATCCACGTGTGGAACCAAAGCAGATGGGGGGAGATCTTAAATATTTTTTCACCTTTATTTACTCAGGAGATGGACAAAGGGTGTGTGGGAGTGTGGAAAAGCGGCATGAAAATGGTGGACCCTGTAGAGATTAAAGAAAAGAAGTTATTTCGCTGTTCAACATAGAACATAGAAATCTACAGCATATTCCAGGCCATTCAGCCCACAATGTTGCGCCTACCATGTAACTTACTCTAGAAGCTGCCTAGAATTTCCCTAGCGCATAGCCCTCTATTTTTCTAAGCTCCATGTACTTATCTAAGAGGCTGTTAAAAGAGCCTATTGGCTATCCAAATACTCAATGCCCGTCATCATTTTATACACCTAAAAAAGGCACTAGATATAAACAAGGAAATTATACACTGCTTTGAGGATTTGTCAGAAATATACAAAATTATGAGGGTATAGATAGGGTAAATGCAAGCAGTTTTTTCCATTGAGGTTGGGTGGGATGACAACCAGAGGTCATGGGTAAGAGGGGAAGGTGAAAATTTAACGGGAACATGTGGAAAAGCTCTTTACAGAAGTGGTTGTGAGAGTGTTGAATGAGATGTCAGCACAAGTGGTGAATATGAGCTCGGTTTCACCATTAAGAGAAGTTTGATAGGTACCTGGATGGTAGGGGTATGGAGGGCGATGGTCCCAATGCAGGTAGTTGCATTAGACAGCTTAAATGTTTTTTGGCATTGACTAGATGGGCCAGATAGCCCACTTCTGTACTGAACTATTCCATGTTTTTATGACAGAGAAGCTGGCCAAACTTGTTTGGAAGGGATACGGTAGGAGTGACAATGGAGCAGCAATGGCTGGAGTTTCTGGGAGCAATTCAGAAGTTGAGTGATCAATACATCCTAAAGAAGTAGAAGCATTGGGAAGGCAGGAGGACACAACCGTGGCTGAAATGAGAAGCTAAAGCGAACATAAAAGCCAAAGAGAGGGCAAACAAAAGAGCAAAATCTATTGGGAATCTTTTAGAAACCAACAGAAGACAACTACAAAAAAAGTCTGATGAGCTCAGTGCATAAAATCATGATCTTGTAGTCATTAATGGGCTTTGATTGCACCCAATAGTCTTAAGTATTTAGAGGAACAAAATATCTGGGGCCTCAATATCTCTTGAAAACCAAGGTTCCCTGCACCAGTTACCTTTCAACTTTCATTTTGGCAGGCACATACAAACTCTGCATCCTCAAAATTTCACTTCTGAAGGCCTCCCACTTACAAGGACTTCTTTGCCAGAAAACGGTCTGTCCCAAACCACACTTGTCAGATGCTTTCTGATACCATCAAAATTGACCTTTCTCTAATTTAAAATCTTAACCCGTGGTCCAGACCTCTCTTTTTCCATATTTACTTTGAAACTCATGGCATTATGATCACTAATTTCTGTCACCAGCCCTGGATCATTTCCTAACAGCTTATTGCACACTTCTATGTACTGATTAAGGGCACATTTGACAAACTCCACCCCATCTAGTGCTTTTACAGTATGTGAGTCCCAGTCAATATACAGAAAGTTAAAATCACTTACAGGAACAATCTTTGTTTCCAGGCATGATCTGTCTATAAGTTTGTTCCTCTAAATCACTCAGACTGTTGGGTGCAACCAAGTCCCAATAATGGCTACAATATCATAATTCCCTGCCCTGAGCTCATCTGGCTTTCCTATGATGCTTCTTGCATTGTGATATACACAGCTCAGCACATTCATCACACCATGCTCAACCATTTGATTGCTGACTCTATCTCACGTCTGAACAACATCTGACTGGTGTCAAGAAAACAAACTCTCCCTCATTGTCACAAAAACAAAGGAGCTGATTCTGGACGACGGGAGGACTGGAGACAGGGTAACCCCTATGGGCATCAATGGATCTGGGGTTGAGAGGTGAACAGCTTTAAGTTCCTCGGCATAAACATCACTAAGGATCTCACATGGTCTGTACGTACCAGCTGTGTTGTGAAAAGAGCACAACAGCACCTCTTTCACCTCAGATGGTTGAAGAAGTTTGGTCTGGGGCCCCAAGTCCGAAGAACTTTCTACAGGGACACAATTGAGAGCATCCTGACTGGCTGCATCACTGCCTGGTATGGGAACTGTACTTCCCTTAATCACAGGAACCTGCAGAGAGTGGTGCGGACAGCCCAGCACATCTGTAGATGTGAACTTCCCACTATTCAGGACATTTACAGAGACAGGTGTGTAAAAAGGGCTCAAAGGATATTGGGACCCAATTCACCAAAACCACAAACTGTTCCTGCTGCTACCATCCAGGAAACAGTACCACAGCAAAAGGACCAATAAGCTCCGGGACATCATCTTCTACCAGGCCATCAGACTGATTAATTGATTTCTATGTCTAGGGTTCTCAGTAATACCAGATGGACTGTTAACTGTTAGCTGCTTATTACCAAAATGGCTTCTCGGAAGTGTGATACTAAAATGGCTTCTCGCACTATTAACTGCTGAGCAAGGGGTTCTCCGTAACCGCATGTTTGGGTTATACTCAGTGATAATGGAAATTGTATTCATTTGCTAACCAATGGAAGTCATGTCCTGTTATCTTGTATGTGTGTGCTGAGTTAAGGAGGGCGGGTTTTTTTCGGGAGGCGAGCAGACAGGACAGACGGGCGGGGAACGGACAGCAGTTCCAGGGCGGTAGATACCGGGCCTCGGAGGTTCAGAGGGTGGCCGGAGACTCGGAAGGACTCTGTGGATGGAATCGGAGGCGTGAGCTCCAACATATGAAAATATTATGTGCACAAGACTGATAAGTTACTGATGTGGCGCCTTTTCTCCAGCAACTTTTGCATCTGCACAATGCACACAGGGGACACCAGTTTCTGTATTGGACATAAATATTTCCCCCGAACCCTCCTGAGGAATTGAGGATATATAAAAGCATCATTTTGAACCGATGTGACCACTGGCTAAAAGAATAATTGGGACTGAATAGGAACGTTTGAACTGAAGTAAACTCTGTCTTCAGCAGTTAGCTAAGACAGGCTCATTACCAGTTCTCTGCGGCTTGCAGAGAGACAGACTGAGAGCTGATAACATTGTACATTGTACCCTCGTTTGAGTAAAGGGAGGGGGACTCGCCGATAAGGACAGGAATGAACATCTGTCTGTAATTAAATCAGGGCCTTGCAAAGAGAATAACTGATAAGGACTGGACAGCACATACATCTGTAAATAAAACCGTGATTTAGCGAACTCCCTTATCTAAGTAATTAAGATTGGCACCAACAGACTTGGTGGGCGTACCAGTTCAAATAACATCTTGCAATATTAATGCATGGGGCTCACTATGTATAAATATACGGCTGTAACCCAACTAAGTCAGTCCAATTGTCAGATGGTGGCAGTTCTTACCTGCCTTCCCTTTGACAACTGGGTCTCAAACTCCTGCAGGAGAATGCACAATCAACTGTGGTGACGATAAGAAGCTGGTCTTCCGAGTTTTATTCAGATTCAAGTTTAACATTTGGCGTCACGAACAGGATTCCAATATAGGGAGTGCCAAGCAGACGGACTGAGTAAGCAGCTGGATCACTCTGGGGACTCCGTAGACCAACTGGGCGCCCTTTAGTCGCTCTCCATTAGTTCCTTTGGAGGTACGGTCCCTCGCCCAAGGCTGATCGCATACCTTGACGGGATTGGGACAGAATCTGTCGGGAGACAGAATTATGATGTTGTAGCAATTAGTGAAACTTGGCTACAGGAGGGGCAGGACTGGCAGCTTAATATTCCAGGGTTCCAATGTTTCAGATGTGATCGAGGCAGAGGAATGAAAGGTGGGGGAATAGCATTGCCTGTTAGGGAAAATATTTAAGTGTGCACTTAAATCTTGTACTGTGCATTTTTATACCCAGTGACAACATGTGTACAGTGAATTTTATATAGAGACCCTGACGAAGGGTCTCGGCCCGAAACGTCGACTGTACCTCTTCCTAGAGATGCTGCCTGGCCTGCTGTGTTCACCAGCAACTTTGATGTGTGTTGGGTAAATTTATCTGATTGTTAATTGAGCAGGAGGCTTTGTGCTGGGTAAATTACTAAGAGAACATGGGTCAATTGCAGTCGATTGACACGAGTGGGCCAGGAGCAGCCCTACACAATATGTGTGAGAGTTTTCCAGACAAGGAAAAGGATTTGTGAATGCTGAGTGCAGAGCTGAATAAGAAATTGGAGACAAAATGTGGCCACTGGGGGGTGGGGGGGACCTGGGATATTACTTCATGAGAACAAGCAGTAAATTCGATATGGAAAAAGAACTGTGGAAAGAAGTGGAAATTGTTAAAAAGGGAATGGAAGGAAAAGGCAGATGTAAAGTGGAACAGTATATTATTAGCAAGCTGGAGGAAAACTGCATGTGACAAAGGGATCGAGGTATGTACTGCAGAAGGAACGCCAAAGGTTGGGAGACACTAAAAACCGGAGTGTAAATGGGTGGATGGGCACCGGAAACGAGAGCAGGAAAAACAATGTAAGCAAACCAAGGCTGGCCATGATAGGAGAGAAGGGCAGGAACGTCAGTCTAAAGTTCGAACTGATAGGGAAACAAGGAATCCCGAACCCATGTCTGGCATACTGACCCTGTTTGAGGGCAGTCACTGTGATGAGGAGTGGGCACCCATCATACACCCCCACCTTACCAGGGGCCAAGTGCACCCAGTGCCCGTGAACCCCAATCCTCGGGGTACTCAGATACGGTGGCGGCTCGGGTAGACAGCGGCGACAGGGGAGGGGAGGTCTCTATACCCTGAGATCCAGAAAGGGAATACCGAGGATTATTCCGAGACAGGGAGGGAAGAATCCAATAAAACCCCAGAGTTAATGGCTCCACAAAGACTATTGCCCACCCGAATGCTGCCCAATCCACGAGCAGGAGGAGGGACCTCAGTGATTCCTGTGTATGCACCCTGGAAGCCTCAGGAAATGATAATGATCATGAATCAGGCCCCAGATAGAAAAGAAAAACTAGCACAGTTTGCTCAGTATGTCCGCAGTACTACACAAACGTATAATGCGACCTGGGAAGATTTATTCTGTCTCTGCTGCATGATTCTCTCAGCTGATGAGGGGCTGAAATGGAAGGCAGAATTGAGATACCAAACCTATCAGGACTTACAGGTGGGAAACCATAATGGGAATAAACAGACAGACCGGATTATTCAAGCCTTGGAAACAGCTCTACACCAACATGTAAACATCACTAAAGTATTTGAATGCAAAGCTAAGCCTGGGGAATCGGGACCAGACTACTGGGAGCGATTTGTGGCCTGCTATGGCACTTTCGCAGGAGACCAAGCCTTTAATGATGGGAATCCGTCCCCCAGTTTAATACCTTACTGTTCCAATGCTTACCAACCAAGTTAGCCAACATGATTAAAACAAGTAATATGGATTGGCCTGACAGTGAACAAAATCGAATGCGACGAGCTTTGACATACTATTGCGAGCCGACTTTCGAATCCTGATCAGCCCCGAAGGGCACTAATATTAAAGGTGAATATGTTCAGTGGGAAGGACACGAGCGGACTATATCTGGGGATCAGAAATGGGAACAAAAACCTACCAAGGGACAGGTGGGGACAACAACCCATATAGAAATTGACAAGCAAGGATGCTTCCTACCATGAGTACCACCCCTCGGGAAAAGCCCAATGTAATATTGCAAGTTGCTGGAATTCCAATTCCGTTTATGATTGATATGGGGGCAACCACAACCACTCTTGATCAGGAAATAGTGTCTGAAAAGCGATTCCAGTTATCAGACGATACAATCACTCTGTCTGGGTTCGAAGGCACAGAACATACGTATCCACGTACCCAGCCACTGCAGGTGGAATTCCTGGGGAACCAGTGTGGTTTCATTTACAGTCACCACCAGTCAGGGGTGTAATCTAGCAGGAAGAGACATGCTCTGTCAGTTGGAAGCCAATATTCCATGCACGGACAAGGGTATCACCCTGGGAATAGCAAACAACCGACAGCGTCCCCAGTTACCGCCCCCCGAGTGGTGGGCACTTAATCTGGACTCCACTGCGTTTGAACCGCTTCTGCCAGTGGTTGACCCCCATGTGACTCTGTGCTATGACCCTACGGGGTGCTCAACTGAGGAAAGCCAATATTATGCATCCCTCGAGGGACAGAAGTTCCCAGTCACAGTGATTGGAGAAGTTAAAGGAAGAGAGGGCAGAGCATTACTGGCTGAAGTTCCAGATTTCCTTTGGCGACAGACAGGACCGGTGGTTCCCCACATCACCGTTAGGGTTTGCCCTGGGTTCAAGCCAAAGAGCCGAGGTTCCTTGTCCACACCCTGACGAAACAAGCCCCCAGTACCGAGGGAGACTGGCAAGACTTGGTTGTGGGCCAACTCCGATACTGGAAGGAGTCGGAGGTGAAGACGTGACATCTGGTAAGACACTCTTTTAATATTGACTGAATCCAAGACGTTGTACCCCATCTCTGGGAAATTTCAGGCCATGAAGTCGGCAGCATCAACTGCCTCCCTGTCCAGATCACCGTGAAAGAAGAACAGACTCTCCCATCCATTCTGCAATACCCCCTCAAGCCCGAGGCAACGTTTTATGAGGATGAAAAATCTTTTGTGGATCCAGCAGGAAAACGATATTCTGGCTATGTGATAGTGACGGACAGTGAAGTAGTTGAGCAAGCCTCTTTTGAAGCAGCTATCTCCGCCCAGAAGGCTGAGCTGTTTGCTCTGACTCGTGCCTGTATCCTAGCAACAGACAAAAGTGTGAACGTTTACACAGAGTTCCGTTATGCATTTGGAGTTGAACATAAATAATATTCCAGAAATAGTAGGGGACAGAGAGTCCAGTGAGATGGAGGAACTGAGGAAAATACATGTTAGTAGGGAAGTGGTGTTAGGTAAATTGAAGGGATTAAAGGCAGATAAATCCCCAGGGCCAGATGGTCTGCATCCCAGAGTGCTTAAGGAAGTAGCCCGAGAAATAGTGGATGCATTAGTGATAATTTTTCAAAACTCTTTAGATTCTGAACTAGTTCCTGAGGATTGGAGAGTGGCTAATGTAACCCCGCTTTTTAAAAAAGGAGGGAGAGAGAAACCAGGGAATTATAGACCGGTTAGCCTAACATCGGTGATGGGGAAAATGCTAGAGTCAGTTATCAAAGATGAGATAACAGCACATTTGGGAAGCGGTGAAATCATCGGACAAAGTCAGCATGGATTTGTGAAAGGAAAATCACGTCTGACGAATCTCATGGAATTTTTTGAGGATGTAACTGGTAGAGTGGATAGGGGAGAACCAGTGGATGTGGTATATTTGAATTTTCAAAAGGCTTTTGACAAGGTCCCACACAGGAGATTAGTGCGCAAACTTAAAGCACACGGTATTGGGGGTAGAATATTGATGTGGATACAGAATTGGTTGGCAGACAGGAAGCAAAGAGTGGGAATAAACGGGACCTTTTCAGAACGGCAGGCAGTGACTGGTGAGGTACCGCAAGGCTCAGTGCTGGGACCCCAGTTGTTTACAATATATATTAATGACTTGGATGAGGGAATTAAATGCAGCATCTCCAAGTTTGTGGATGACACAAAGCTGGGCGGCAGTGTTAGCTGTGAGGAGGATGCTAAGAGGATGCTGGTTGACTTGGATAGGTTAGGTGAGTGGGCAAAGTCATGGCAGGTGCAATTTAATGTGGATAAATGTGAGGTTATCTACTTTGGTGGCAAAAACAGGAAAACAGATTATTATCTGAATCGTGGCCGATTAGGAAAAGGGGAGGTGCAACGAGACCTGGGTGTCATTATACACCAGTCATTGAAAGTGGGCATGCAGGTACAGCAGGCGGTGAAAAAGGCGAATGGTATGCTGGCATTTATAGCGAGAGGATTCGAGTACAGGAGCAGGGAGGTACTACTGCAGTTGTACGAGGCCTTGGTGAGACTGCACCTGGAGTATTGTGTGCAGTTTTGGTCCCCTAATCTGAGGAAAGACATTCTTGCCATAGAGGGAGTACAAAGAAGGTTCACCAGATTGATTCCTGGGATGGCAGGACTTTCATATGAAGAAAGACTGGATGAACTAGGCTTATACTCGTTGGAATTTAGAAGATTGAGGGGGGATCTTATTGAAACGTATAAAATCCTAAAAGGATTGGACAGGCTAGATGCAGGAAGATTGTTCCCGATGTTGGGGAAGTCCAGAACAAGGGGTCACAGTTTGAGGATAAAGGAAAAGACTTTTAGGACCGAGATGAGGAAAAACTTCTTCACACAGAGAGTGGTGAATCTGTGGAATTCTCTGCCACAGGAAACAGTTGAGGCCAGTTCATTGGCTATATTTAAGAGGAAGCTAGATATGGCCCTTGTGGCTAAAGGGATCAGGGGGTATGGAGGGAAGGCTGGTACAGGGTTCTGAGTTGGATAATCAGCCATGATCATACTGAATGGCGGTGCAGGCTTGAAGGGCCGAATGGCCTACTCCTGCACCTATTTTCTATGTTTCTATGACTACGGGGTCCTCTGGGAACATGGGGATTCCTGACTGCCTCTGACCACCCCATTAGTAATGCCACCTTTGTAAACAACTTACTCACCGCTCTACAGCTATCTCGAGTCTTGTCTATTATTAAATGTGCGGCCCACACCCGCATGTCCGACCGGGTCACTACAGGCAATGTTTTAGCGGATAAGACAGCCAAAAGTGCGGTCGAACCCTTGGTAGTTGTAGTTCCCTCGGGTTTCCTTCAAGCAATCTTCTGTGACTTAAGCAGAATAGATTTGCTAGACATGCGGGAGGTACATACTTTTCAGGGGGATGCCTCTGAGGAGGAACGCAAACTGTGTCCCAGATGGGGTGCCAGAAAGACCCCGATATAGGTTTTTGGATCACCCCAGTGGGACAGGTTTGTGTTCCTGCACAGTTTTTACCAATATTGTACACACCCCGAAAAGGAGGGAATGGTTGGTAACCTGTACCCTGTACACCGGGTACGTCTCCCTTGACAGGTGAACCTTTTTCACGTCTACAAGTTGATTTTATTGAATTGCCTAGAGTGCATTGCTATAGATACTGCATAGTTATTATAGACTTGTTTAATAGATGGATTGAAGCTGTTCCAACTACCAATAATACTGCTATGACTGTTGTGAAGGTATTATTACAGGAAATAATTCCCAAGTACGGCCTGCCAGAGATGCTGAGCTCTGACAATGGGCCACACTTAGTGGTGAAAGTAAACAAAGGGGTCTGTAACGAACTAGCTATGAAGCAACAATTCCACTGTGTACACCACCCACAGGCCGCTGGCATAGTGGAAACTGCCAATGGCACTCTGAAGAGTAAATTGGCCGAACTAACAGCGGAGACTGGACTCACTTGGTTGAAGCTGGCCCTAATCCACATGAGGGTTACCCCACAGGGGAAAACAGGGTTGTCACCAGCTGAAATCATTTATGGACGGCCCATGAGGACACCCTGGGGACCAAGACCTTGTGTACCATTGCTCCCAGAAAGTTTACCAGCAAAATTAGATATGCATACCCTAGGGGAAGAGATGGGGAAATACATATGCCAACTAACCAAAATTCTCCAAGCATTACATTCACAGGTATGACATGCTTACAAGGAAGAGAACTACCCCGCAGAGAGGAGTGACTATCCCACCATAGAACCTGGGAATTTTGTCCTGATCAAGAACTGGGATCGAGGGAAACTCAGACCTCGGTGGAGAGGACCATATCAGGAATTACTGACCACTCCCACGGCTGTGAAACTGAAGGGGCAATCTCGGTGGATACATCGAACAGACAACAAACCTGTTACTGAAGGAACTGAGTAGAAGGACTCTCTCGACTAAAGGAAAATGTATTGGTTGATAGTGGTGTTCGTGCTTATGTCTTTGAGAGGGCTCACCCCAGCATCCGGGGGCCCCCATGTTAACACCTTTCTGTCACACAGGTAGAACTAGGGGCCTGCTGGGTTTGTGGTGAAATTCCCCAGCATGGTAAAACTATGATTCCAATGTCAGTAATGCTACATGCTTAAGGAGATCTGTGTTTTTTGTGAGAATGCGGTAATGGTCTTTTGGAGGTCACCTGATGTGATTTTCCCGCCGATGTGAGGTCAGGTGATGACATGTGCCCCGTGACGAAATAAGGGTTGACTCAGGTGACGCAGTGGGTTTTTGAGTTTGTTGATTTCCAGGTAGAATGTGTTGTGCCTCCGTTTCTGTTACGTGTTTGTTTTTGTGACGCAGTTTCATTTTTAAAACAGAAGGTGTGTTCTCTTACAAGATATTGTATTTGAGCTGGGAATTTGTGGCTGGAAGTGCCAATTTACTCAATTCAGACAGTTTTGAAGGAAGAGTGAAGAATTCATCGAAGTGAAGGATCGAGAGAAGTCGGCATCGGTTGGCAGTTTAATAAAGGATCGACCTTATTGAGTCTTCGTTGGAGAGAACCTGCATTGACGTAACTCTTGCAATAGCGCAATGAGTTCATGCACAAACGCTCTCTCTCTCTAAAAGGAATTTGAGGTCAGTTGATTTAAACTGTTTATTTTTGGCATCGGGAATCCTGTGGACAGAACCGGCAGTAAAGGTGCGTCGGTGAAGAAATCGTTCTCCAGAGAAGTCTCTCCCAATTGAATGTGTAAAACTGTTGGACTTTCGAAGTTATTGTTTTAAGAACTGTACCTGACTGTATCGCTTTAAGAACTGTTTTCAGCATTTAACACTTTAAGAACCAGAGTCGAGTGGCGAGCTGGTGAACAACTGCGTACCTGTTAACCTCCAGTTAAAGTTTTCCTTTGTTTTTACCTCCTTATCGTTTATACGTGTTTAATAAATGTTTGGTTGTTTTTATAAAACCTGTCTCGGTAAATATTCATTGTTGCCGGTTACGCAACAGTAATCCCACTGAACCAGAGTGAGGAACTCTCAGCCTGGGCTTTCTCAAATAACACCCAGGGAAGTGAGGTGAGGAACTGTGGCCCAGTCAGAGATAACTGTGGCTGTCAGTGTTCTGAGGGATGGTATCTCTCAAACGGAACTTCCTATACTGGGAAATATGCATCCTGGCCATACTTGCAGGTGCCCAGCAGCGGAGAAGCTGAGACTGAGCGATTTTGGATGATCGCTTTTCTCTCCTATGGAGTAGCCAGGAATTCACGAGAGATAATCAATTTGGCTACAGCACTTGAGGAGCTGGCCACAATACTGCAGGGGCTCTGACAGAATCACAGGCCCAAGTAACAGAAATATCCACTGAAATGATTGCAATCCGGCAAACAATCCCACAGAATCGTATGGCTTCAGATTTTATCCTGGCTGAGAAAGGGGGAACCTGTGCTATTATTGACACAGAATGCTGCACCTATATCCCTGATGACTCTACTAACATTACATCCCTCTCCAAGCACACTGCCAAGGAGACTGACAGCATCAAGAAAGTAGGGCAGGATTTACATGGGTTCACCAAAGGGTCGAAATGGTGGTCTTCGAAGGCCTGTTCAGTAATATGTGGGGCATTATATTGCATTATGGCCGAATAGTTGTACATATGATTGTTATCATTACCGTTGTTGCTTTCTCTGTAAAAAAGGAATGATAAAGTATGTAAAAGGGTTAACACTTCGTTAAACAATAGCAGCCTGCTTTTCTGAAAGAAACTGCTGATGATCAACAGATGTGCTGAGCCATGCTGAGCCATATTTCTTCTTGAGGGTAGCTAGCTAGGGTTTCAGGATGCTTATCTCCCTGTGCACTCATGTGTAGAGATAGGACAGCTTCAGTCTGTTCTATGTGTGTAAGCCATTATGACTATTTTGTAATTTGTCTTTAGGGGCTGTCATGTAGTAAATAACTTTGGCTCCAGCCTGTCTTGTGTGGGGGGTATCTGGACGGATATATCTGTGGTGTAAGGGGAATTGTTAGTCAGTTAGTGGATTGGGCGGGAACAGTCATAGACTGAGTAAGCCCCGGGTGCTTGGAATAAAGAGTTTGTACTTAAACGGTCTCTGAGTGACTTTATCTGGATTCGACTTCCACAGAATAGGAGTGGTTTTAAAGGGCTGGGCTGCTGGAAGCACATTACCAGACCTGGAGTGATTGCAGCTGGGTCTGACAGAGGCATAACTGGCTCTTCTGGGCACATTCAGTCTCACCCCAACTGCTTCCTACCTTCTCTTGTACAGATATGTAATGTCTAAAGGACTAGTGTTTGAGTAAATAAGACTCACCAAACTTTCTCCTGACTGAATCACTGGAATCTCCGAGTCAGATGAGTTCTCTCCAGTTGATGCTCTCAATCCTCGGGCTGGTTCACTTGTTGCTGTTCCCTCGTCTTCAGTCGTGGTTTGCTTCCATTTGGGGTTTTTCTTCCAATAAATCTCTCACCGCAGGTCTAACTTTAACATGTAATGAAGCCCATTAACAATAAAAAGGAGAACCAAACATATCTGCTTCATGTTTCTAAGAACAAAACTCACTGAAATTTAAACGTTGAAGGCAAATATAATCATCTCAGTGAACAATCTTTTATTGTCCCTCACACGTCACAAAACGATATGGGATAAGGAGGAGCCATCAGTCAGTCATGGTAAGACATAAGACACAGGAACAGAATTAGGTGATTCGATCCATCTGGTCTGCCCCATCACTCAACCATAGCTGAGTTTTATTCCAACACCATATTCCTGCCTTCCTCCTGTAACTCTGAAGCTACTTAGCAATCATGAACATATTAATTTCTGTCATAAATATACCCAAATGGCAGCTTCAACCAATCTCTGCGGCAACAAGTTCCACAGATCAGACATATTTTCCCCAATTTTTTTTTCTCATCTGAGTTTTTAAGGGAAGCATCTTTATTCTGAGACTGTACTGTGAGATTACAGACTCTCTATCTAATGGAAACATCCTCTCCATGTCCACTGTATCCAGGCTTTTCAGCATTCGGTGGGTTTACTTAACCATACATCCCCCCCCACCACCCCCAATATCCCTCTGAACTCCATTGAGCACAGGTCCAGAACCATCAAATGCTCCTCATACATAAAGCTGATCATTGCTGAAGTGCCAAGGGGTGATTGGTAAGTTCGTGGCCTAAGGTGGAAGGCGCCAATTTTAGAAAACCTAGCATTTTTCAATTATCTGAAACAGAAATACCACAAAAGTTATTAACTCCAAACTTTCTGCCTAATCACTCAAAGAGTTGAACTACACGTGCATGTAACGAGAGCTGTATAACTTTAGGCCTTCTAACTTAGGCCACGAACTTATCAATCGCCCCTCTTACAGCTCCGGCACCTAAAAAAATTGCCTGCACCCCTGCTCCGGCCGTCCGGCAGAATAGTGCTCCTTTCCCAATGCCCTAACCCAGATTTACACAACCATGAGGAAATCTTACTCACCGCCGCCCGAACGGCACACACCGGCAACTGCGCATGCGTTTAGCGGGAGGTTCTCCGCAGCACCTCCGGTGGCCGGAGGTCTGCTCATCCCACCAGTGGCTGGAGGTCCATGCAGCGCCACCGGTGCCGGAGGTCCATGCCGCGCAACCAGTTGCCGGAGGTCCATGCTGCGCCACCGGTGGCGGGAGGTCCCAGCAGCGGCCACCGTGGCCGGAGATCATTCAGACAGACCTCCTCCGGCAGGCACTGCACAAGGAGGGCATTAAAGTGGGGGGAAGCGTTTCCCTGACCAAAGTTGGGATTCCCGGCATACGTGGCGTAAATGGAAGCAAACCTGTCAAAAAACTCGGGACCGTCCTCGTCTTTCCGAGGTTTACAATTCAATACTCTGATGAGATCCATTGGTTGGGACAAGGCCCTTCTCAGGGTGTCTCCAATGCGTTGGATCTGGTCCGGGCCCTGGGGGAAAGCGGCACTAAAAGCCGCCCAATCTGCTTGGCCCCCTTGGGCCTAACGCCATTTCTCCTGTTCCACAGGATTAAGGGCCATGTAACAGAGGCAATAAAGGTCCTGGGGAGCAGCCTGATAGATTCGGATTACGCGTAGTAGGTGATCTATGAACCCTTCGGGATCGGTCTTTTTGTCGGGGTCCCCTTGCATTATCATGGCCATTTCCCGAGGCTTCCAAGGAGTGTTTTCCTCAATAGTTGGTCCCTGATTATGCTGGCCTGCCTGGGGATTAGGCACAGTCCTAAATGGGAACTGTCAGGTCAACGGAGGCCAGTCATTCTCGGACTCATGATCAAAATTAGAGTTGAGGTCTGGATCATCAGGGTCCTGGGGATCTCGGGTGGGACCATGGCCCAACAGTCCGTCAGTTGGGCGAGCCACCGCGTTGCGCTTCGGCCGGGGCTTTGGGACTGGAAGCTGTGTGGTCCGCCAGTGAGTTCGGGTAGCAATCTCGTCCGAAAATTGTGGGGTACCTGATCTGCCATCAGTAATAGTCCTGGGAAGTACGGAGGATGCCGGGACGGGGGCCGTCACGGGGGCTGATGTGGGGGTAGGAGAATAGGGGGTGGTTTCGAGACCTGACCTGAAGGATTTGGTAAACCGGGTGGGGGAGGGAGTGGGATTCCTGCAGGGGGCTGAAGGAACTGTTACATCCTCATTGTCGGTTTCTTCGACGGTGTCAAATGAAATCCGCAGTCCTGACATATCCAAAGGTGCATCTTTCCCGGTTGATTTAATTTGTTGTTTATCAAATAATTCACACAAGGCCTTTAAAACCACATATGGTCGGACCTGGCCCTGATCATCGGTAATAGGGATGTTTCGTTTTTTGGCATTTTCTTCCCAGGATGTCTGTCTGGAACGCTCATTTAATCTGTCCGCTACTTTTACCCACATTGTAATCAAATCTTTCCATTATTGAGAGCAATTTTGCTTCCAGACTTCAGTCTCTGTTTTTTTGCATTTGTCCAGGTCCCAAGTTCCCCCCAAAGGCCAATTTCCACACCACCACCACCACCACCACCACCACCAATCTTTTATTTAAGCCCGCACTAAGACGTCTTAGGTTCTTTTCTAGCTCCGGATTTTCCTTACACATCTTTCCGAGTGGCGTGGTAATGTCCCCCTTATCCAAAGTCTGACCCATGTTTATCACTTTACTCCGGAATTCACTTCAAGGTCCTGACCTTCGCGTGGGGGATTTCCCCTCTTGACAACCGGTCTAAGGCTGGATGCAGTTTCAGTGAAATATCACCCGTCCCTCCCCGAATCTTTTACTGCAGTACTCGTGAGCGAGGCGACCCCAACTCAGTCAGTCGTAGAAAAGCGAGATTTCCACTAGTTCACAAGTGTACCTAAAACGTTGCTACAGCATCCGGATGGACTGCAGGGGGGAGCCACTTCCCCTGTGTTTGGCCAAACGTCTGCTCTGCCCTGTGCTGATCAATTTAATCTACAGAACCCATCCCCTCCTACGCCAATTAGAATGGTTACCAGCATCAAAATGTAATAAATTATTGCCACTAACCCGCTGACCAATTTGCTGTAACACACTCAAAGAAAATGTAATAGGTCACTACCAATGATCCGCTGCCCAATTTATTAGCACCGGCAGGCTTTAATACTCATAATGCTTCGTCGGGGATTGTAACCCCTCATTGAGGTCCTGGACCTCCAAAACAAATCCTGCGCGTCGGCCCCTGGTCTCGGAGTCCCCGACTCCCTGTTTCTCAGACATATTTCACTGCGTGTTGGCCCCTGGTCTCGGAGTCCCGACTCCCCGTTTCTCAGACACTATTTCACTGCGTGTCGGCCCCTGGCCTCGGAGTCCCGGACTCCCTGTTTCTCAGACACTATTTCACTGCGTGTCGGCCCCTGGTCTCGGAGTCCCGGACTCCCTGTTTCTCAGACACTATTTCACTGCGGGTCGGCCCCTGGTCTCGGAGTCCCCGACTCCCCGTTTCTCAGACACTATTTCACTGCGTGTCGGCCCCTGGTCTCGGAGTCCCGGACTCCCCGTTTCTCAGACACTATTTCACTGCGTGTCGGCCCCTGGCCCGGAGTCCCGGACTCCCTGTTTCTCAGACACTATTTCACTGCGTGTCGGCCCCTGGTCTCGGAGTCCCTGTTTCTCAGACACTATTTCACTGCGTGTCGGCCCCTGGTCTCGGAGTCCCGGACTCCCTGTTTCTCAGACAGATTCTCATACAGAAATCCGTCAACGTTAAAACCACTTCCCCTCGTGGCCTCTACCGACTGTGGTCCGTGGAGTCCGCTGAGCAGCTCAGCAGGAACCCTGAGGGGAACAAGCAACCAAAGGAGACCGTGAGAGGACCGGGGGAAAGTCACCCCGTGGGCCCGCCCGTCTCAGCGGCGTCCAGTGGATCGCTAGTTCACTAACACCAGGGCCGCTGGAGGCTCCCGTTGGGACTCCTGGCTGGCTCGCCAAGTTGTCCTTATCAATTCACTATTCACTCAGAGACCACGATCAATTCTTTATTCAACCTGATCCGAGCAGAGGTAACCACCATACGCTTCTACAGTGTCTGGCAGTCAGCTCTGCCTAGCACGAGTACAAGGTTACATTTATATCCAAAAGAAAGGTTTCAGTTAGCAGCTGGTTCCCCTGTCCACGCTTATGACGGTTTAGTGGTCAGCAATTTCATCAGGGTCACAACAGCTTCAGGTGCAGAGGTACAGGTCAGTCAGCGCTTCTGTTCTGAGAGATGAGCATGCAGTTGCAACATCCTAACCGTGCCCGGTTCTGTTGTCTAGTTCCTGCCCCTGCTATATTTTCCAGGTCACATACACCATTTAACCCTTCCTATCCCGTACTCCAACCCCCCCTTTTCACTGACACAAAGAAGGTTGAAAAGTTTGTCTGGACCGAGCCTTGTCAGGATGCATTTGATCGATTGAAAGTTATTATTTGCGATTAGGCCAATCAATGTAGGGTCGTCAGTGAATTTAATTAGCAGATTGGAGCTGTGGGTGGCTACACAAGTCATGGGTGCACAGACAGTAAAGGAGGGGGCCAAGGAGACAACCCTGTGGGGTATGTGTGCTGAGGGTCAGAGAGACAGAGGTGAGGGGGCCCACTCTTACCACCTGCCGGCAATCTGACAGGAGGTCCAGGATCCAGCTGCACAAGGCAGGGTGAAGGCCGAGGTCTCTGAGCTTCTTGTCGATACTTCACGCCTTCGTATGGCTACTACTCTGCCCATGACAGCAAGGAACTGCAGAGAACTTTGGTCTCACATGGGAACATCAGAGAAACAAGCCTCCCCTCCATGGACTCTTCCTACACTTCCCCTGCGTCGGAAAAGCAGGCCGTGTACTCAAAGATCCTCACAACCCGGACATTCTTGCTGCAAACCCGCTCCCTCATCGGGAAAGAGATACAAAAGCCTTAAAGCGCGTACCACCAGGCTCAAGGACGGCTTCCTGTCTGCGGTTATAAGCCAAATGAATGATAAAATGGGCTCGACCTCACAATGTAACTCGATGTGACCCTGCACCATATGTTCATCTGCACTGCACTTTCTGTGCAGCCATAATGCTTTGTTACAGTTATTGTTTTGTCGTATATCAGATCAATGTACTGTAGTAATGTATCGATCTGTGTGGATGGTACGTCAGGCAAGAATTTCACTGTAGCTCAGTACGTGATGATAACAAACAAATTCCCATTTTAATTGTGTGGAAATATTAGACAGACTGAGCTCCTGCTCTGGAACCACAGAAGGAAACTTAACTGTTGTCATTTCTGAGGAATGCAAATAAATAGAAAAGGCTTCAATCTCACATTACGATCTGCGGTGACTGGGATCAGGTGACCGGTGTGGGTCTCCCATATCAATATCAGAATCAGGTTTAATAGCACCGGCATTTGTCATGAAATTCATTGTCTCTGCAGCAGCAATAGAACCTAATTCATAACAATAGATTTTAACAATTGTGATTTAAAATAAGAACATACATATTAAACAGTTAAATTATGTAAGTAGTACAACATAAAAATAAACTATTTTAATTGTGTGGAACTATTTGACTGACTGGGTTGTTGCATTGCAAATTCTGGAGTGAAGCTTAACTAAACTACACATTTATGAGAAGCTCAGATAAATAGATAAATGAGCTAAATTCTCACATAAATGGGTCATAGATCCAGAAACATTGGCTGCACTTCAGCAGGTAAAAACAGTGGAATGAAACATGCTGAAAATATTGCAGATAAAAACATATTGCCCACCCACGACGAGAGGACGTGACAGATCCGGATCTCACTGCCTTGTCTGAATGGGCAGAAGATGAAGCTACACGGACACGTTGAGCAGTGACCGGCAGATGCTGCAGATCTGCGGGGAAATGTGAACAGGAAACGGGATCAGGTGACGGGTGGAGGGTCTCCCACCTGAACAGGTGACTCTGCTCCTCACCCCTCACCCGCTGCCCGACCCATCCGCCACATTTCCCACATTATTGCATAGTTACATATCCCTCCATATCTTCCCTGTCCCTTTCCCTCCACCTCCAGGTCACAGAGTTATGGGGTCGATTCCCATCCCGATCAAACACACTTTTCAGACACAAACTGGAAATGTGCAGGTTTCATTTAAATCAGCCTGTGTTTATAAACACTAATTTCTATTCACATTCCTCCGGCCTCACTGGACAGGAACACTGAAACATCAAGTGAGAAACAGCAGGAGGTGGCCATTCAGCCCCTCTAACCATCAACAAGATGGCGGCTGCTCTCCCATCTCAGCCACATGTTTCTGCCTGATCCTCATTTCCTCGATCCCTTCAGTCTCCACACATCTGCCGGCCTCTGTTTTATGTGAGGACGATCACTGAATCTTCACCGCCCTCTGTGGTGGGGATTTACGGACATTCACCACCTTCGGAGTGGAGACATTTCCCCTCATCTCAGTCCCGGACAGTCCACCCCCTTTTTCAGAGACTGGGATCCCTGGTTCAACCGGTAATGATGTTGTGCATTTCAATGTGTTCACCTCTCAGTCCTCGATTCTCCAAATGAAAGGGTTATCACATTTGATCTTTCTTCATATGATGACCCACCACTCCAGGGATCAGTCTTGTGAATCTTCATTGCACTCTCTATAACAAATACTCTCTAACTCTTTGTTAATCCTCTATGGAATTAATTTCCATCTTCTGCAGCCCTGTGTTGCCCCAACCACTCACCTCCCACCCCTGTCACTATTTCCACCTTCCCACCTCCCCCTCACCTGGATCCACCTCTCACTCCCCAGCTCTTGCCCCATCCCCACCCCTCACCTCTTTTCTCTGACTATTTCCCGTCCACTCTCAGTCCAGAGGGAGGGTCTCGGCCCGAAATGTTGACGGTCCATTTCCCTCCACAGATGCTGCCCGACCCACTGAGTTCCTCCGGCAGTTTGTTCTTTGGTCTGTATAACCCGTGTTAGTGTGGGGAGCGGGATTTTACACCATATTCCCGGTACAATCTCAACAAAACACAAATAATTGTCACTTTGCCCGGACCATTGGCCCCGCTCGCAGGGCAACAGTCTGCCGGTGTTTGCCCCCCAATGTGGTGAATCGCCACCACCGTGGGCTCAGACATTTCCACAGATGAGCCCCTCCTGTCCCCACCGGGACAAACATCCTGTCCGCCCCCTCTCTCACCGTCTTCATCCTCTCCCTCCCCGGGGAACCGGCATCAAACCGACGGGCCGAGCGGTCTCCTCCTACCTCTCAGCGATACATCAGACTCCGGCCGCAGGAGACGCTTCACAAACGCCCCAACTTCCCTCGGAGGGAAATGGAAATAAATCAGAAAGCGGACATTTACTTTGGGATTTGTTCCGCTTTAACGGAGTAACGCCCTCTCGGCTGGTCCGCCACCACTATTGGTTGTAACCAGTGATTGACATCGCTTCGCACCAATGGGAATAGCGCAGCTCTGCTTTCAATTCAATTCCTCTGTTGACTGCTCGGGGGGGGGGCGTGGCTCGTGCTTAGTAGCTCAGACGTTAAACCGAAAAAGCTCGAGCACAGCAGCGCGTGTGTGACGTAAGGCACCGTGCTCGTGACAGCAGATGCAGATACAGGGAGACCATGGGTGACGTCAGGCGTGTGGGGGGAGGGGGGCTGTTGTGTGACGTCACGTGAGGGGGAGCGCTTCAATTTTAAAACACCTTTTGTTGGGTCCGATCTGGAACAACAACATTAAATTCGGGTTTCATCGGGAGCGGATCCGGTGTTGTGAGATGTGTCCGGCTGTGCCGTGTTGTTGGTGGAGTGGGCAGCGGGGTGTTTGTCTCCGGGCTCTCCTCAGCCCCGGTTTTCACTTTGCGACCGAGCCCGGGCCGTGGATCAATTCCTTGTGGTTCTGCAGGGGGTTTGGGGCGAAGGGACAGTCTGTCTGTCTGTCTGTCTGTCTGTGTGGGTCGGGGTTATGAGTGGGTCCCGGGACACATTAACTTGTAAACACCGGACCATCTGGTGAATTGGATCAGACAGCTTCGCTCGCCTGTCCTTTCAGGAAACAACAATTCTCTCTTCATATTAATGACTGTCTAAACTTGCTGTGAACAAGATTCTGTGTTACAAGATTGTGAGTTACAGAGTCTCGGACAGCTGTCACCGTCATGGGCTGCGAGTGCAGACAGGGATTGGGGTGACTGAGCTGTGCATCAGAGAAGGACACGGGTTTGTACAGCCTCCTGTGGGGTAGAAATGTCCACACGGTGAATTCGGATCTGCTGGCACAGCGGGAGTCTGAAAGGGAAAGGGAATAGGGAAGGGGCTGAGCAGAGAGTTTTAACAGGGGTGGAGGGGTACAGGAGCTGTCTGATAGATCGTTTTTAATTGTTTTTATAATCTCACAGATGGTGACTGAGGAAGGAGCTTGTTGAGGGCGGATACCCGGAGGCGAGCAGCTCAGACACGGAATCAGGAATTGAATTGAATTGACTTTATTTCTTACATCCATCAGGAGTAAAAATCTTTATGTTACGTCTCTATCTAATTATGCAACGTGCAATCATAGTAATTTATAATTGTTTATAATAAATAAAACAGACAATGTAATATAGAGTACAGTCAAATCAGTGTGAGTTCATCAGTCTGACAGCCTGGTGGAAGAAGCTGTCCGGGAGCCTGTTGGTCCTGGCTTTTCTGTTGCGGTACCGCTTCCCGGATGGTATCAGGAGAGTGATAGTGTTGTGATTTCCTGTGTCAAGGGTACAGACAGTCGTCTCAAGTGAGGAGTTTGTGTGGAGATGCAGCTTCCCTGGAGATGGAGGAAAGAGGACACACCAACAGGTGGAACCAGCTGTGGGAAGACATGGTTTGTCAGGTCTGAACATGAGCTGAATGTACCATAACCTTCAGACTGAATCAGAAAACCATTCTGAGGGTATTTGAAATGTCAGAAGCAGGGGAGATGTGACCACATGTGCAGAGGGCAGGGTTTGTGTCTCCATCAGACCCTCAGTGAGATGGTTCAAGTTACAATGTGCAGGAATGAAAACACAGTGTTTGGGGCCGGATTTTATCACTGATTCCGACACAGTGAGAGGGGCAGTTTTCCTGTAAGGAAGCAACATTAATGGAAGACGACACAGGGACTTCATCAATTGCCAGTTGTTTAGCAGAAGTGACCAATTTGTATGATACCTTGACAGAAACAGATTTTCACAGTGGTGACTGGTTCAGTCTGATTTATTTCAGGTTGGAGAGGGGTGTGGAGTTTTGAAATCAATGCCTTGCGGTGCCACCATCATTAATTTGTCATGTCCGGAGTGGTGGATCACACAGCACAGAAACAGGTCTTTGGCCGGCCATACCTGTTCTGACCATCCACTCACTGTCTGCACTGGTCCCATTTATCAGCACTCGGTTCATAGACGACTGTATCTCGGCAGTTTCAATGCTCATCCATTTCGTAATGTTGTGAAGGGAACTCCCTCCACCACCACCTCGGACAGTGTGTTCCAGATTTCAGCTACTCTCTGAGTGAAAAATCTCTTCTTCAGATCCCTCAATACCTCTTTATCCTCTGTTTAAATCTGTGCCCTCTGATCAGTGACACCTCTGTCCCAGGATCGTGGCCGACATGGGCATCAGTGAGGCCTTTGACAAGGTTCAGCATGGTAAGATGCTGTGGAAAGTTAGATCACATGGGATCCAGGGAGAGCTGGCTAACTGGATGCACAGTTGTCTTGATGGTAGGAAGCAGAGAGTGATGGTGGGAGGCTGTTTATTGGACTCAAGGCCCGGCCCAGTGGGGTTCCCCAGGGTTGCACCACATTGCTGTCATTATTCATTGATATGTAATTATATTTGCATTTACACAGTTTGTTGAATTCTCTGCTCTACTTGATCTTTCACTGATCCTGTTACTATTCTGTAGATTTGCTAAGTGTTCCTGCAGGAAAAAGAATCTCAGGGTTGTATGTGGTAACATATGTACTCTGATAATAAAATGTACTTCGAGCTTTTAACATTGCTACTTGTCATCTCAATCAATAATTTGGTTGAGAATGTACAGGGTATGGAGAGTAGGTTTGCAGCAAGTAAGTTTAAGCAAGTATTTTTTCTGAAAGATATTAAGTATAAACTCTCCGCTGTGTTTCCCTCTCCGCACTCGACCACCTCCTCCCCTTACTGTCTTCCCTCTCCACCCCCACATTGGACATAAATTCAGGGTGAAAGTGAATTCTTTTAGAGGAGTTTGAAGGGGAATTCTTCACTCAGAGGTTGGTGGGAGTGTGGAATAAGCTGCCAGTGGAAGTGATGGATGTGGGTCCAATTGAGACACTAAAGAGAAATTTGAGTGATGACATGGATGGGAGGTGTATGGAGGCTATGGTGCAGGTAGTTGGAAATAGGCAGTAAAAACAAAAACAGGTCAGCATTGACTAGAAGGGCCGAAGGGCCTGTTTCAGTGCTGCTGGGGTCTGTAACTCTAATAACATTCTGATCTGTAATTTCAACAGTCAGTGTTTTGCTGCTAACTACTGAACCCAGAATTACCCAAGCAAGAATTGAAAAACTCTTAGCTGGCAACAGAAAGTGTTTACAAGCTGTGATACTTGCCAAAGGGGGTGTTACTAAGTACTGACCATGCAGGTTGTCCAAACTTTCACTTCGGGCCCCTTTCCTTTTTCATTATTTTGAAACTGTAAAAGATGGAAATAAAAATGTAACGTTGCTTAAAATATTAAAGAAATGTGCCATGTTTAACTTTATGCCTTTTGGAAATCAGGTCATCTTTTACTCACTTAGCTATTCACAGTAACAGAAATTTTAACCAGGGGTGCCCAAACATTTGCATGCCACTGTATATATCCTGTGCCTTCTGAATTGCTTCCAGAAATTCCTGCCATTGCTGCTCTGTTTTCATCCCTGCCCATGTTCTTTCCAAATCAATTTCGACCAATTTATCTCTCATGCCTCTCTAATTCTCTTTATTCCACATCTGACTTTACCTTCTCCTTCTCTAATGTCAGGGTGAATTTGATCATATTAAGATCACTTGCCCTGAAGGGTTCTTTGAACTTCAGTGACCTAATTAATTCTGGTTCATTACAACACCCAATCCAGAATAGCTGATCCCCAAGTGGTCTCAACCACGAGCTGCTGTAAAAAAGCACCTTGTAGGCATTCTAGGAATTTCTCCTCTTGAGACCAACACCATCCTAATTTTCCTAATCACTTGCATGACAATCCCCCATGACTATTGTAACATTGCCCCTTTAGCATGCATTTTCTATCTCCCATTGTAATGTGTGGATCACATACTCACTACTGTTTGGAGGTCTCTATACAATTCCTATCAGGGATATTTTTTTTTACATTTGCTGTTCCTTAATTCTACCCACAGGTTCTAGACCTACCAACCCTATGGCACCTCTTTCTAATGATTTTATTTAATATTTTACCAACAGAGCCACACAACCCCACTACCAGCTTGTTCTTTCAAGAAGCATGAAAGTATCTGATAAGCAGTTGTGATAAGAAAGACAGGCTAGAAAATTTAAATGAGAGGCCAACTCAGAAAAATGAATCATCACTATGGAAGAAAACATTAACCAGTGGAATAAGTATGACCCTCCATGGGAGACATCCCAATGATCTGAGCAGATGAGATGGTGACAAGGAAGCATCGAGCACCTGACTGAGAGTTGGAGACCTCTTCCCAGAAACAGAGGGGTTCCTAGCAAAAATATAGGTTTCCCCTGCCATCCGAAGGTACAGCATTCCTATGGAACGGTTTGTAAGCCGAAATGTCGTAAAGCGAAGAAGCCATTACCATTTATTTATATGGGAAAATTTTGTGAGCGTTTGCAGACCCAAAAACCACCTACCAAATCATGCCAAATAACACATAAAACCTAAAATAACAGTAACATATAGTAAAAGCAGGAATGATATGATAAAAACACAGCCTGTATAAAGTAGAAATACTTTTCCACAATCATTGCCAGCACTGTTCTCCGTAGTGAAAATCTCACACAAGCGCTCTCGGGAGAAAATCTCATGCAAGTGCTGTTGGCAAGAACACTCTCTCCAGTAACCTGTAAACTATGAAGCTGCCAAATCATACCAAATAACACCAAAAATACACAGCCGATATAAAGTAGAAATAATGTCTGTACAGTTTAGTATCACTCATCAGAATCGGGACAGCGCCGAGCACACTGATGGTGCTGTGTTAGGCTGAGTCGTCGCAGGTTGGGATGGTGCAGTGGCCCCCACACTCCGGGCCGCTGACCGATATATTGCCGCGAAGAATGCAGCAGTAGCCAGGAGGCATCTAGCACATCTTTAAGAAAAAAAGCCGAAATAAACATGCAAATTAATTAGGTGCCGCCCGACACGTAATTGTCGGCCCAGATCAGTGCCGATTGCATCGCCTCTGATCTGGGTCAACAATTATGTGTCGGGTGGAACCTAATTAATTAGCATGTTTATTTCAGCTTTTTTCTTAAAGGTGTGCTGTGTGCCTCCCGGCTACCGCTGCATTCTCCGCGAATCACTATCTATCCGCGGTCTGGGGGTTGGGGTGGTGGGACACTGGGGTGTCGTCTGTTTCCATCAGGCAGGCAGCTCATCTTCTCCTATGTCTGCCCACCTCGATGTCGAAGGTCGAGGTTCGTTGTCTGCTGTGGCTGATGTGGAAGGCTTGCTTGGCTGCTGAGCCTCGCACCTTTTTAGATCATACAGTTCTTTGTAAGCACTCAAATCATCCTGCAAATATCCCCTAAACCGACGTACCCTTTCAAAATTAAAGTCGTACTTTATCATTGCAGCAAAAATCTCACGCAGTTGCTTCACGTTTATTTCACTAATGAATTCGGTTTTGATTGTGATCCTTCCCTCTTCCAATTGCATCAGCTCTTCATCTATCAGTTCTTGGTCATGGGATGCCAAAACCTCTTCAACATCATCTTCGTCAGCTTCCACAAGCCAAACTCATGTTGTCCTTACTTCGTTCACCATGATCAAAACGCTTAATTATGTCTAATTTTACCTAAGTGTAACACCCTTATGAGCTCTTTCAGGCTTTTCCAATACCTTAGAACTCATCTCGCTAACGGCTGCTCAATGCAACGTATTTAAGCAATGCCAGCGAGAATGCCGTTCCGAATCCGGAGGGAGAGCGGCCGCTCGGGGCGCACGCTGCCTTTTATGGCTCGCTGATTTTTTCGTGCACTGATTTTTCTGTAACAGTGAAAACACCGTCTGTTAGCGAAAACAGGGAGCTAATGTAGGTCTTTTGTAACAGTGAGGTTTCATAAAGTGAACGTTTGAAAAGTGGGGTACACCTGTACAGGACAGGATGGTTAACAAAAGGAAAAAAAAACAAAAGTAAATGAAGTACAAACAAACAAGGCAGTAAGTGCAGAAAATGCCAAGAAAAACCAGAAACAATCCAACACATTTCAGAATCCTGCAGCAGTTTAACTCAATGTGATAACTTACAAAGGTACAATCAAGTGGCAAATATCATTCACCAAAATCTTGCTTTAAAATTCAAACTCATGAATGCCCTCCATCACTTCATAAAGGCACCATAAATTCAAGCCTGATCCAGTTTTATAGTCAAAATCTTACAAATTATTTGATAATCAATACATTATTACAGATAGGATAATCCATAATAACCATCTGGATATAATATTACAGGATAAACAAGCAGGAACAACTCCCTCAATAAATAAAACCATTCCCAACACACATACTCCTCGACCAGTGGAGCACCTCACCACAAGTATTGTTTGTGTCATCAGTCAGACAACCGAAAGATTTTCTCTGTCAATCAGTTTCCAAATGTTGCTACTCTGTCATTCGTTGCCACGCCCCGCTGCTGATTCCCTTCTCCTCGACTTCTTCAGTCTGCAGAAAGTTCAACGGAATCCTCTTCACCCACAGAGTGGTGACTGTTTTGAACTCATCACCACAGGGAGAGTGAGAGATGAACAATAGGGGAGGATTGAAAAGGACTGTTGTGGAACTGAATCACTGGCAGGGTCCAGCCGGCCTGAGTTGACTCTCTACTGTACACTAGTTGTGTTATAAATTCACTAAGTACCATAGACAGAGCTTAAAATAGAACTGATTTATTTGTCTCTTATCCAGAATATTAAACTCCAGTCCCATTAAAGGTGAATAGGCTGCAGAAGAAACTCCTCCCATGCCCAGTGACCAGGGTGCAGAACTGGGTGTGGTGAGCAGCAGCAATAATTGCAGAGTTCAGCACCGACAGTCACTCTCGAAATTGCAATCAGCAACGGTGATGGACAAATATCCAGCATGCAGCTTATTGAAACTTTCTCCCCAGTGTGAACCCGGTAGTGCGTCACAAGCTGTAAGGTTTCACAGCTAATGTAACGATCTCTCTGTAACGTTTCACTGCTGAGGTAATGGTTTCTCTGTAGCAGCAATGTTTAGGTTACAACTAGAGATAACAGGGTTTTGGAGTACAGGGTTATCCAATGACAGAAGTGTTCTTTCTTGTGAGTCTGGAAGAGAGATTTTCATGGTCTTTTGTCAGGGAGAGATGAGAAGACACGAATGGAGAGAGTGGGCCCTTTTATCTTTTTTTGTTTACTTCACTAACCACATAGTCAAAGTAAGAATTATAAAGCTCAATCACTTAATCACATATTGTTTACTGTTTGTTATTTTGGAGTACTGATTTGTAACAGGGAACACATCACACAGCATCCACCAAAACAAGATTTCTTAAGTTTGGCCAGGCTGAGGGACTATCAGCCCCTATATTAAGCAGCTAGCCGAAGCGGGGGTTATATAAGGTTAGATGACTAAGTGAATCGCTTCCCACAGTCAGAGCAGGTGAACGGCCTCTCCCCAGTGTGAACTCAATGATACACATTTGGTTGATTTGGCTAGGAGAATCTCCTCCCAAAGTCTGAGCAGGAGATCGGCCTCTATCCAGTGTGAACTCGCTGATGTCTCTGTAGTTGACATGACCGAGTGAATCCCTTCCCACATACTGAGCAGGTGAACGGCCTCTCCCCAGTGTGAACTTGCTGATGTACCTTCAGATGAGATGACATAGTAAATCCCTTCCCACAGTCTGAGCAGGTGAACGGCCTCTCCCCAGTATGAAATCGCTGATGTATCTTCAGTTGAGATGACAAAATGAATCCCTTCCCACAGTCTGAGCAGGTGAATGGCCATTCCCCTGTGTGGGTTGACTGGTGTGTCACGAGGTGAGATGACCGATTGAATCCCTTGCCACAGACTGAGCAGGTGAACTGCCACTTCCCAGTGTGAACTGACTGGTGTCTCTGTAGGGAGGATAATTCAGTGAATCCTTTCCCACAGACTGAGCAGGTGAATGGCCATGCCCCGGTATGAACTAACTGGTGTCTCAGTAGGTGAGGTGACAAAGTGAATGTCTTCCCACAGACTGAGCAAGTGAACGGCCTCTCCCCAGTGTGAACGTGCTGATGTACCTTCAGTTGAGATGAGGAAGTAAATCCCTTCCCACAGTCTGAGCAAGTGAATGGCCTCTCTCCAGTGTGAAGTCTCTGATGTACCTTCAATTTAGATGACCGCGTGAATCCCTTTCCACAGTCTGAGCAGGTGAACGGCTTCTCCCCTGTGTGAACTCTCTGATGTACCTTCAGTTTAGGTGCTGAAATGAATCCCTTCCCACAGTCTGAGCAGGTGAACGGCCACTCCCCGGTGTGAACTCTCTGGTGTCCCATTAGGTCAGATGACTGAGTGTAACTCTTCCCACAGTCTGAGCAGGTGAACGGCTTCTCCCCTGTATGAACTCGCTGATGTACCTTCAGTTTAGATGACGAAATGAATCCCTTCCCACAGTCTGAGCAGGTGAATGGCCACTCTCTGGTGTGAACTGACTGGTGTCTCAGCAGTTGAAATGACAAACTGAATCCCTTCCCACAGTCTGAGCAGGTGAACGGCCTCTCCCCAGTATGAACTCGCTGATGTACCTTCAGTTGAGATGACGAACTGAATCCCTTCCCACAGTCTGAGCAGGTGAATGGCCTCTCTCCAGTGTGAACTCGCTGATGTACCTTCAGTTTAGAAGAGTAAGTGAATCCCTTCCCACAGTCCGCGCAGGTGAACAGCCGATCCCCAGTGTGAACTCGCTGGTGAGCCATTAGGTCAGATAACCAAGTGAATCCTTCCCCACAAATTCAGCAGATGACCCGCCTCTGCCCAGTGTGAACTGACTGGTGCATCCACAGGTGGGAAGACCGATTGAATCCCTTCTCACCCACAGAACAGGTGAATGGCCTTGCCCAGTGTGAAATTGCTGATGTACCTTCAGTTGAGATGACCGAGTGAATCCATTCCTGCTGTCTGAGCAGATGAATGGGTTCACCCCTGTGTAAAATGACGGGCGTGCCAGTTGGTCAGATGATCAAGTGAATCCCTCCCCACAGTCTGAGCAGGAAGGATGATCGAGTGAATCCCTTGCTCCACTTCTTAAATATCTGGACAGAGACAGCAAAACTGGCGTGTTGTGTTCAAGATTCCCGTAGACAAATTCCTCGTCGTTTTTAACCTGTAAAAAGATTTACAAAATCCATCAATAGGTGAAGGACAACATTTCAGATGAGATCACTTGAGTTGTCAAGGTGTGATCTGGCATCACACTGTTACAGTGAATTTCAACCCAATTTGGAGAGAGAAATCATCTTCTAACTGGGCACAGTGCTGGTATATGGAATGACCATCAAATTCTCTGATGCTCTTTCTGTCTCTATGAGAATGGGGCATTTCTGCCATCTCCAGTCTGTGACCTGGCTCAGTTTGACTCTCTCCATTGGTATTATTCCCTGTTCCCACTGAGCTGCATGGGTGCCTGGCCCCACAGTAACTGAAACACTCTCACACAAATAGCCTTTGTTGACGTACAGCTGGGATTTTCTTTTATGTTCTGTTAATTTAAAGTGCCACAGTTTTAACACCATGTAAATGACTCCGACTCAGATGTATGGTTGGTCTGCACAGCTGTTAAAAGGAATTAGAGTGAATATTAGTATTATTTTAGGTTCTTGTCACAGTCATAGAAAAGTCCAACACAGAAAGAGACCCTTCGGCCTATCAAGTTTGTGCTGAACTATTTAAACTTTCTACTCACATATCCCTACCATCCAGGTACCTACATAAACCTCTTAAATGATGAAATTGAGCTTGCATTCACCAATTGTACGGGCTGTTCATTCCACATGCGGATGTTCGTCTGTGTGAAGAAGTTTCCCATCATGTTCCCCTTAAAATTTCACCTTTCACACTTAATCCATGGCCTCTGGTTGTAGTCTCATCCAATCTCAGTGGAAAAAGCCAGCTTGCATTTACCCCATCTATAATCCTCATAATTTTGGTACACCTCCATCAAACCTCCCCTCAATCATTTATATTCCAAGGAACAAATATCAGCAACAAACATCTTGTTCTGGATGCTTTTGAGGGGGATGACCTGACAGGGGACGCCCATGGTGACCGGGGTCTCTGGCACTGAGCTTGGCGCTGTTGTGCAGGAGAGAAGGAGGGAGAAGAGAAATGCAGTAGTCGTAGGGGATTCCATAGTCAGGGGAACAGACAGGAGATTCTGTGAGCCTGATAGAGATACCCGCATGGTGCGTTGCGTCCCAGGTGCCAGGGTACGGGATGTCTCGGATTGGGTCCTGAATATTCTGAAGGGGGAGGGTGAGCAGCCAGTAGTCTTGGTACATGTTGGTACCAATGACATAGATAGGACAAAGGAGGAGGTCCTGAAGAGAGATTTCCAGGAGTTAGGAAGGAAGCTGAGAAGCAGGACCTTCAGGGTAGTAATCTCGGGATTGCTACCTGTGCCACGAGCTAGCGAGGGCAAGAATAGTAGGATCAGGCAGATGAATTCGTGGCTGAGAGACCGGTGCAGGGGGCAGGGCTTCAGATTCTTGGATCACTGGGATCTCTTCTGGGGGAAGTATGACCTGTTCAAAAAGGACAGGTTACACCTGAACCCGAAGGGGACCAATATCCTGGTGGGAAAGTTTAACAGAGCTGTCAGGGAGGGTTTAAACTAATTTGGCAGGGGGGTGGGAACCGGAATAACAGAGCGGAGGAAGGGGAAAACAGAAATAAATCTAAGATAGTGAACAGTAAAGATGTCAGGAAAGACAGGCAGGTGATGGAGCAAATTTGTAGCCATTGGGATGAGTTGCAGTGCAATAAAGTTGCAGTGAAATCAAAGCAAAAAGTATCAAATACTGGTCTTAAGGTGTTGTACTTAAATGCACGCAGCATAAGGAACAAGGTGGATGATCTTGTCGTACAGGTACAGATTGGCAGGTATGATATTGTGGCCATCACTGAGACGTGGCTAAAGGATGCATGTCTCTGGGAGCTGAACGTCCAAGGATACACGGTGTATCGGAAGGATAGGAAGGTAGGCAAAGGGGGAGGCGTGGCTTTATTGGTAAGAAATGATATTAAATCATTAGAGAGAGGTGATATAGGATCGGAAGGTGCAGAGTCTTTATGGGTTGAGCTAAGAAATCGCAGGGGTAAAAGGACCCTGATGGCAGTTATTTATAGGCCTCCAAACAGCTGCAGGGATGTGGACTACAAATTACAACTGGAAATAGAAAAGGCTTGTCAGAAGGGCAGTGTTATGATAATTGTGGGGGATTTTAACATGCGAGTGGATTGGGAAAATCAGGTCAGCACTGGATCTCAAGAGAGAGAATTTGTACAATGTCTGCGAGATGGCTTTTTAGAACAGCTTGTTGTTCAGCCCACTAGGGGATCGGCTGTACTGGATTGGGTATTGTGTAATGAACCGAAGGTGATTAGAGAGATTGAGGTGAAGGAACCCTTAGGAGACAGTGATCATAACATGATTGAGTTCACTGTGAAATTTGAAAAAGAGAAGCCAAAATCTGATGTGTCGGTATTTCAGTGGAGTAAAGGAAATTACAGTGACATGAGAGAGGAACTGGCCAAAGTTGACTGGAAAGGGACATTGGCGGGAAAGACAGCAGAGCAGCAGTGGCTGGAGTTAATGTGAGAAGTGAGGAAGGTGCAAGACAGGTATATTCCAAAAAAGAAGAAATTTTCGACTGGTAAAAGGATGCAACTATGGTTGTCAAGAGAAGTCAAAGCCAAAGTTAAAGCAAAGGAGAGGGCATACAAGGAAGCAAAAATTAGTGGGAAGACAAAGGATTGGGAAGATTTTAAAACCTTACAAAAGGAAACCAAGAAGGTCATTAAGAGGGAAAAGATTAACTATGAAAGGAAGCTAGCAAATAATATCAAAGAGGATATTAAAAGCTTTTTTAAGTATATAAAGAGTAAAAGATAGGTGAGAGTACATTTTGGACCGATAGAAAATAATGCTGGAGAAATTGTAATGGGAGATAAGGAGATGGCAGAGGAACTGAACGAGTATTTTGCATCTGTCTTCACTGAGGAAGACATCAGCATTATACCGGACACTCAAGGGTGGCAGGGAAGAGAAGTGTGCGCAGTCTCAATTACGACAGAGAAAGTACTCAGGAAGCTGAATAGTCTAAAGGTAGATAAATCTCCCAGACCAGATGGAATGCACCCTCGTGTTCTGAAGGAAGTAGAAACATAGAAAATAGGTGCAGGAGTAGGCCATTCGGCCCTTCGAGCCTGCACCGCCATTCAGTATGATCATGGCTGATCATCCAACTCAGAACCCTGTACCAGCCTTCCCTCCATAGCCACTGATCCCTTTAGCCACAAGGGCTATATCTAACTCTCTCTTAAATATAGCCAATGAACTGGCCTCAACTCTTTCCTGTGGCAGAGAATTCCACAGATTCACCACTCCCTGTGTGAAGAAGTTTTTCCTAATCTCTGTCCTAAAAGGCTTCCCCTTTATCCTCAAACTGTGACCCCTCGTTCTGGACTTCCCCAACATCGGGAACAATCTTCCTGCATCTCGCCTGTCCAATCCCTTCAGGATTTTATATGCTTCAATCAGATCCCCCCTCAATCTTCTAAATTCCAACGAGTATAAGCCTAGTTCATCCAGTCTTTCTTCATATGAAAGTCCTGCCATCCCAGGAATCAATCTGGTGAACCTTCTCTGTACTCCCTCTATGGCAAGGATGTCTTTCCTCAGATTAGGGGACCAAAACTGCACACAATACTCCAGGTGTGGTCTCACCAAGGCCTTGTACAACTGCAGTAGTACCTCCCTGCTCCTGTACTTGAATCCTCTTGCTATGAATGCCAGCATACCATTTGCCTTTTTCACCGCCTGCTGTACCTGCATGCCCACTTTCAATGACTGGTATATAATGACACCCAGGTCTCGTTGCACCTCCCCTTTTCCTAATCGGCTACCATTCAGATAATAATCTGTCTTCCTGTTTTTGCCACCAAAGTGGATAACTTCACATTTATCCACATTAAATTGCATCTGCCATGAATTTGCCCACTCACCTAACCTATCCAAGTCACCCTGCATCCTCTTAACATCCTCCTCACAGCTAACACCGCCCAGCTTCATGTCATCCACAAACTTGGAGATGCTGCATTTAATTCCCTCATCCAAGTCATTAATATATATTGTAAACAACTGGGGTCCCAGCACTGAGCCTTGCGGTACCCCACTAGTCACTGCCTGCCATTCTGAAATGGTCCCGTTTATTCTCACTCTTTGCTTCCTGTCTGCCAACCAATTCTCTATCCACATCAATACCTTACCCCCAATACCGTGTGCTTTAAGTTTGCACACTAATCTCCTGTGTGGGACCTTGTCAAAAGCCTTTTGAAAATCCAAATATACCACATCCACTGGTTCTCCCCTATCCATTCTACTAGTTACATCCTCAAAAAATTCTATGAGATTCGTCAGACATGATTTTCCTTTCACAAATCCATGCTGACTTTGTCCGATGATTTCACCGCTTTCCAAATGTGCTGTTATCACATCTTTGATAACTGACTCTAGCAGTTTCCCCATCACTGATGTTAGGCTAACTGGTCTATAATTCCCTGGTTTCTCTCTCCCTCCTTTTTTAAAAAATGGGGTTACATTAGCCACCCTCCAATCCTCAGGAACTAGTCCAGAATCTAAAGCGTTTTGAAAAATTATCACTAATGCATCCACTATTTCTTAGGCTACTTCCTTAAGCACTCTGGGATGCAGACCATCTGGCCCTGGGGATTTATCTGCCTTTAATCCCTTCAATTTACCTAACACCACTTCCCTACTAACATGTATTTCGCTCAGTTCCTCCATCTCACTGGACCCTCTGTCCCCTACTATTTCTGGAAGATTATTTATGTCCTTCTTAGTGAAGACAGAACCAAAGTAATTATTCAATTGGTCTGCCATGTCCTTGCTCCCCATAATCAATTCACCTGTTTCTGTCTGTAGGGGACCTACATTTGTCTTAACCAATCTTTTTCTTTTCACATATCTATAAAAGCTTTTACAGTGATTTTTTATGTTCCCTGCCAGTTTTCTCTCATAACCTTTTTTCCCCTTCCTAATTAAGCCCTTTGTCCTCCTCTGCTGAACTCTGAATTTCTCCCAGTCCTCAGGTGAGCCACTTTTTCTGGCTAATTTGTATGCTTCTTCTTTGGAATTGATACTATCCCTAATTTCTCTTGTCAGCCACGGGTGCACTACCTTCCTTGATTTATTCTTTTGCCAAACTGGGATGAACAATTGTTGTAGTTCATCCATGCTATCTTTAAATGCTTGCCATTGCATATCCACCGTCAATCCTTTAAGTGTCAGTTGCCAGTCTATCTTAGCTAATTCACGTCTCATACCTTCAAAGTTACCCTTCTTTAGGTTCAGAACCTTTGTTTAGCTGTGGAGATTGCGGAGGCATTAGCGATGATCTTTCAAAAGTCGATAGATTCTGGAACGGCTCCGGAGGACTGAAAGATTGCAATGTCACTCCGCTATTTAAGAAGGGGGCAAGAAAGCAAAAAGGAAATTATAGACCTGCTCGCTTGACATCGGTGGTTGGGAAGTTGTTGGAGTCGATTGTCAAGGATGAGGTTACAGAGTACCTGGAGGCATATGACAAGATAGGCAGAACTCAGCATGGATTCCTTAAAGGAAAATCCTGCCTGACACACCTTTTACAATTTTTTGAGGAAATTACCAGTAGGCTGGACAATGGAGATGCAGTGGATGTTGTATATTTGGATTTTCAGAAGGCCTTTGACAAGGTGCCACACAAGAGTCTACTTAACAAGATAAGAGCCCATAGAATTACAGGAAAGTTACATACGTGGATAGAGCGTTGGCTGATTGGCAGGAAACAGAGTGTGGGAATAAAGGGATCCTATTCTGGTTGGCTGCCAGTAACCAGTGTTGTTCCACAGGGGTCCGTGTTGGGACCGCTTCTTTTTACATTGTACATCAACGATTTGGATTATGAAACAGACGGCTTTGTGGCTAAGTTTGCTGACGATACGAAGATAGGTGGAGGGGCCGGTAGTGCTGAGGAAACGGAGAGTCTGCAGAGAGACTTGGATAGATTGGAAGAATGGGCAGAAAAGTGGCAAATGAAGTACAATGTTGGAAAGTGTATGGTTATGCACTTTGGCAGAAAAAATAAACGGGCAGACTATTATTTAAATGGGGAAAGAATTCAAAGTTCTGAGATGCAACGGGACTTGGGAGTCCTTGTACAGGATTCCCTTAAAGTTAACCTCCAGGTTGAGTCGGTGGTGAAGAAGGTGAATGCAATGTTGGCATTCATTTCTAGAGGAATAGAGTATAGGAGCAGGGATGTGATGTTGAGGCTCTATAAGGCGCTGGTGAGACCTCACTTGGAGTACTGTGGGCAGTTTTGGTCTCCTTATTTAAGAAGGAATGTGCTGACGTTGGAGAGTGTACAGAGAAGATTCACTAGAATGATTCCGGGAATGAGAGGGTTAACATATGAGGAACGTTTGTCCGCTCTTGGACTGTATTCCTAGGAGTTTAGAAGAATGAGGGGAGACCTCATAGAAACATTTTGAATGTTGAAAGGCATGGACAGAGTGGATGTGGCAAAGTTGTTTCCCATGATGGGGGAGTCTAGTACGAGAGGGCATGACTTAAGGATTGAAGGGCGCCCATTCAGAACAGAAATGCAAAGAAATTTTTTTAGTCAGAGGGTGGTGAATCTATGCAATTTGTTGCCACGGGCAGCAGTGGAGGCCAAGTCATTGGGTGTATTTAAGGCAGAGATTGATAGGTATCTGAGTAGCCAGGGCATCAAAGGTTATGGTGAGAAGGTGGGGGAGTAGAACTAAATGGAAGAATGGATCAGCTCATGATAAAATGGAGGAGCAGACTTGATGGGCCGAATGGCCAACTTCTGCTCCTTTGTCTTATGGTCTTATGGAATATAGTCCTGACCCGTTCATTCTTTCCTTATAACCCAATTCCTCCAGACGTGACAACATCCTCGTGAATTTTCTCTGAACTCTTTCCACTTCTTTTACATCTTTCCTGTAGGTTGGTGACTAAAACTGTACACAATACTCCAAATCAGGCCTCACCAATATCTTGTACAATGTCAATATGACATCCATCTCCTGTACTAGAATGGTTGGGGGGTGGGAATCAAATTAAAGAGGCTAGGCGTGAGGAGGTTAGTTCACAACAGGGGGATGGGAACCAGTGCAGAGAGGCAGAGGGGTGTAAAGTGAGGGTAGAAACAAAAAGTACTAAGGAGAAAAGTAAAAGTGGCAGGCCTACAAATCCAGGGCAAGCATTAAAAAGGGCTACTTTTCAGCATAATTGTATAAGGGCTAAGAGAGTTGTAAAAGAGCGCCTGAAGGCTTTGTGTGTCAATGCAAGGAGCATTCGTAATAAGGTGGATGAATTGAAAGTGCAGATTGTTATTAATGATTATGATATAGTTGGGATCACAGAGGCATGGCTCCAGGGTGACCAGGGATGGGAGCTCAACGTTCAGGGATATTCAATATTCAGGAGGGATAGACATGAAGGAAGGGGAGGTGGGGTGGCGTTGCTGGTTAAAGAAGAGATTAACGCAATAGAAAGGAAGGACATAAGCCGGGAAGATGTGGAATCGATATGGGTAGAGCTGCGTAACACTAAAGGGCAGAAGACGCTAGTGGGAGTTGTGTACAGGCCACCTAACAGTAGTAGTGAGGTCGGAGATGGTATTAAACAGGAAATTAGAAATGTGTGCAATAAAGGAACAGCAGTTATAATGGGTGACTTCAATCTACATGTAGATTGGGTGAACCAAATTGGTAAAGGTGCTGAGGAAGAGGATTTCTTGGAATGTATGCGGGATGGTTTTTTGAACCAACACGTCGAGGAACCAACTAGAGAGCAGGCTATTCTGGACTGGGTTTTGAGCAATGAGGAAGGGTTAATTAGCAATCTTGTCGTGAGAGGCCCCTTGGGTAAGAGTGACCATAATATGGTGGAATTCTTCATTAAGATGGAGAGTGACATAGTTAATTCAGAAACAAAGGTTCTGAACTTAAAGAGGGGTAACTTTGAAGGTATGAGACGTGAATTAGCTAAGATAGACTGGCAAATGACACTTAAAGGATTGACGGTGGATATGCAATGGCAAGCATTTAAAGGTTGCATGGATGAACTGCAACAAATGTTCATCCCAGTTTGGCAAAAGAATAAATCAAGGAAGGTAGTGCACCCGTGGCTGACAAGAGAAATTAGGGATAGTATCAATTCCAAAGAAGAAGCATACAAATTAGCCAGAGAAAGTGGCTCACCTGAGGACTGGGAGAAATTCAGAGTGCAGCAGAGGAGGACAAAGGGCTTAATTAGGAAGGGGAAAAAAGATTATGAGAGAAAACTGGCAGGCAACATAAAAACGGACTGTAAAAGCTTTTATAGATATGTAAAAGGGAAAAGACTGGTAAAGACAAATGTAGGTCCCCTGCAGACAGAAACAGGTGAATTGATTATGGGGAGCAAGGACATGGCAGACCAATTGAATAATTACTTTGGTTCTCTCTTCACTAAGGAGGACATAAATAATCTTCCAGAAATAGTAGGGGACAGAGGGTCCAGTGAGATGGAGGAACTGAGCGAAATACATGTTAGTAGGGAAGTGGTGTTAGGTAAATTGAAGAGATTGAAGGCAGATAAATCCCCAGGGCCAGATGGTCTGCATCCCAGGGTGCTTAAGGAAGTAGCCCAAGAAATAGTGGATGCATTAGTGATAATTTTTCAAAACTCGTTAGATTCTGGACTAGTTCCTGAGGATTGGAGGGTGGCTAATGTAACTCCACTTTTTAAAAAAGGAGGGAGAGAGAAACCGGGGAATTATAGACCGGTTAGCCTAACGTCGGTGGTGGGGAAACTGCTGGAGTCAGTTATCAAGGATGTGATAACAGCACATTTGGAAAGCGGTGAAATGATCGGACAAAGTCAGCATGGATTTGTGAAAGGAAAATCATGTCTGACGAATCTCATAGAATTTTTTGAGGATGTAACTAGTAGAGTGGATAGGGGAGAACCAGTGGATGTGGTATATTTGGATTTTCATAAGGCTTTTGACAAGGTCCCACACAGGAGATTAGTGTGCAAACTTAAAGCACATGGTATTGGGGGTAAGGTATTGGTGTGGGTGGAGAGTTGGTTAGCAGACAGGAAGCAAAGAGTGGGAATAAACGGGACCTTTTCAGAATGGCAGGCGGTGACTAGTGGGGTACCGCAAGGCTCAGTGCTGGGACCCCAGTTGTTTACAATATATATTAATGACTTGGATGAGGGAATTAAATGCAGCATCTCCAAGTTTGCAGATGACACGAAGCTGGGTGGCAGTGTTAGCTGTGAGGAGGATGCTGAGAGGATGCAGGGTGACTTGGATAGGTTGGGTGAGTGGGCAAATTCATGGCAGATGCGATTTAATGTGGATAAATGTGAAGTTATCCACTTTGGTGGCAAAAATAGGAAAACAGATTATTATCTGAATGGTGGCCGATTAGGAAAAGGGGAGGTGCAACGAGATCTGGGTATCATTACACACCAGTCATTGAAAGTGGGCATGCAGGTACAGCAGGCAGTGAAAAAGGCGAATGGTATGCTGGCATTTATAGCAAGAGGATTTGAGTACAGGAGCAGGGAGGTACTACTGCAGTTGTACAAGGCCTTGGTGAGACCACACCTGGAGTATTGTGTGCAGTTTTGGTCCCCTAATCTGAGGAAAGACATCCTTGCCATAGAGGGAGTACAGAGAAGGTTCACCAGATTGATTCCTGGGATGGCAGGACTTTCATATGAAGAAAGACTGGATGAACTGGGCTTGTACTCGTTGGAATTTAGAAGATTGAGGGGGGGATCTGATTGAAGCATATAAGACCCTAAAGGGATTGGACAGGCTAGATGCAGGAAGATTGTTCTCGATGTTGGGGAAGTCCAGAACGAGGGGTCACAGTTTGAGGATAGAGGGGAAGCCTTTTAGGACCGAGATTAGGAAAAACTTCTTCACACAGAGAGTGGTGAATCTGTGGAATTCTCTGCCACAGGAAACAGTTGAGGCCAGTTCATTGGCTATATTTAAGAGGGAGTTAGATATGGCCCTTGTGGCTACAGGGGTCAGGGGGTATGGAGGGAAGGCTGAGGCGGTGTTCTGAGTTGGATGATCAGCCATGATCATAATAAATGGCGGTGCAGGCTCGAAGGGCCGAATGGCCTACTCCTGCACCTATTTTCTATGTTTCTACTCAGTACTTTGATTTGTGAAGGCCAATGTGCCAAAATCGTTATTTCCATCCTGATTGAACTCTGACGCCACTTTCAGTGAATTATGGACCTGAATTCCCAGATCCCTTTCTTCTACAGCACTCCTCAGAGCCCTACCAGTCACTGTGTAAGACCTTGTTCCTACCAACATGCAACACTTCACACTTGTCCGCATTAAATTCCTTTTTCCGTTTCGCAACCCATTTTTTCAGCAGGTCCAGATCACACTGCAAGCCATGAGAGTATTTCTTGCTGTCCACTACACCACAAATATTGGTGTCATCCACAAATTTGCCGATCCAGTTAACCATGTTATCATCCAGATATCTGAAATAGATGACAAACAACAACAGATCCAGCACTGATCTCTGTGGCACACCACTAGTCACAGGCCTCCCGTCAGAGAGGCAACCATCTGCTACCACACTCTGGCTTCTCCCAAAGACAGCGTCTCATTCAATTTACTATCTCATCTTGAATCTGAGTGACTGAACCTTCTTGACCAACCTCCCATATGAGACTTTGTCAAGTGTCTTGCTAAAGTCCATGTAGACAACATCTACTGCCTTGCCTTCATCCACTTTCCTGATAACATCCTCGTGAGGCTCGATAAATTTGGTTAGACATGACCTACCATGCACAAACCCATGCTACCTATCCTTAATCAGTCCACATCTATCTAAATAATTGTATATCTGGTTCCTGCACATACGTTCCAATAACTTTCTCCCTACTGATGTCAAGCTCACCAATGTATAAATTCTTAGTTTGTTTTCAGAGCCTTTCTTGAACAGTGGAACAACATTGGCTGTCCTCCAATCCTCCAGTACCTCACCTATCACTGAGGATGATTTAAATATTTGTGCTTGGGCCCTGACAATTTCTGCACTTGTCTTCCGCAGGGTCCCAGGGAACAACTTGTCAGGCCCTGGTGATTTATCCACGGTAATTTGCCTTAAGACAGCAAACACTTCCACCTCTGTAATCTGTACAGGGTCCATGAAGTTGATGCTGCTTTGCCTCACTTCTATAGACCCTGTGACCATCCCCTGAGTAAATGCAGATGCAAAAATACTATTTAAAATCTCCCCCATCTATTTTGTCTCCTCATATGGATTACCATTCTGATCGTCCAGAGTGGGCATGTTTCTGCACTGACCTTCTCCATGTTTCTATGACAGAGAAGCTGGCCAAACTTGACTGGAAGGAAACTGGTAGGAATGACAACAGAAACTCCAGCCATTGCTGCTCTGGGAGCAATTCCGGAGCTGAGTGATAGATACATCCCAAAGAACTGGAAGCATTGTAAAGGCAGGAGGACACAACTGTGGCTGAAATGAAAAGCCAAAGCCAACGTAGAAACCAAAGAGAGGGCAAATATTAGAATAAAAAACATTGGGACGCTTTCAGAAACAAACTGAAGACAACGAAAAAGAAATGTCAGATGAGCTCAGGGCATGGAATTATGATATTGTAGTCGCTAATGATTCTTGGTTGCACCCAACAGCCTGATGCATTCAGAGAAACAAAATATCCAGGGCCTCAATATCTCAGGAAAGCAAAGGTTCCCTGCACCAATTACCTTTCAACTTTTAGTTTGACGGGCACATACAAGCTCTACACCCTCGAAACTTCATTTCTGAAGAACTCCCACTTACCAAGTAATCCTTTGCCAGAAACATCCTGTCCCAGTTCACACTTGTCAGATCCTTTCTGATGCCATCAAAATTGACCTTTCTCCAAGTTAGAATCTCAACTTGTGGTCCAGACCTCTCTTTTTCCATATTTATTTGGAATCTCATGGTATTATGATCACTAGATACAAAGTGTTCCCATACACTAATTTCTGTCACTAGCGCTGGATCATTTCCTGATAGCTTATTGCACACTTCTACTTTGGGAATTCTACTGGTTGAGAGCACATTTGACAAACTCTACCCCATCTAGTCCTTTTACAGTATGGAAGTCCCAGCCAATATATGGAAAGTTAAAATCACTTGGTATATCAATCTTTGTTTCTGGCATAGTCTTTGTAACTTTATTTCTCTCAATCCCTCAGACTGTTGGGGCAACCAAGTCCCAGTAATGGTAACAATATCATAATTCAATGCACTGAGCTCATCTGGCTTCCTGCATTTGATATACACAGCTCAGCACATTCGAAGCACCATGCTCAATCTTTTGATTGCTGACTTTGAAGTTTGACCAACATCTGACTGGTGTCAAGAAAACAACCACTTCCTCGATGTCACAGGAACAAAGAAGCTGGTTGTGGATTACGGAAGGAATGGAGACAGGCTAACCCCTATTGACATCAATGGATCTGGAATTGAGAGGGTGAACAGCTTTAAGTTCCTTGGCATACACATCATCGAGGATCTCACACGGTCTGTACCGGCTGTGCTGTGAAAAAGGCACAACAGTGCCACTTTCACCTCAGACGATTGAAGGAGTTTGGAATGTGCCCCCAAGTGCGAAGAACTTTCTACAGGGACACAACTGAGAGCATCCTGACTGGCTGCATCACTGCCTGGCATGGGAATTGTAGCTCCGTCAATCGCAGGACTCTGGTGCGGACCGACTGCAAATCGCCATATAATGTCAACCCCAGCTAATGCTGGTGTTTCTCCTGTTTAAGTGGTGGTGAGGAAGGGACTGATCCCGGGGTCTGTGTAAATCGAGGGCCGATTGCATTGGGAAAGGGCTGGGACCGAGCCGGACAGCTGGGGGCTCCGGGCTCTCCAGCCTTGCATCCCTGGTTTTAGTTTTGTACCTGAGTCAGGTTTGCAGGATCATTTTGTTGTGGGTCCCCAAGCTGGGAGGGTGGATGGGGATGAAGCGGACCTGTCTGTGTGTCGGTGTGGGGCGAATGGTAAGAAGGGTGTGGGGCCACTGTGGGTTATCGGATGCAACATGACCTGGGTGGATGGGCATGGGGTAAATTAAGTTGTCAAAGAGGGTGGATCTGGTCCACTGGGTCAGACAGCTCAGCTCGCCTGGCCCTTCAGGAGGCCACAGTTCTCTTCATCTTAATTACTGACAAAACTTCCTGTTAACATTGACCTTGTCACAGATCCCCAGGGTCTGCAAACAGATGATTGGTAGGAAGCAGAAGGTTATGGTGAGAGGCTGTTTCTTGGACTCGAGTCCCATGCTTAGTGTTGTTCCCTGGGGTTACGCCCGTTGCTACTTGTCATCTACGTCAATAATTTGGTTGATAGAGTACAGGGTATGGGTAGAGAGTTTGCAGCAAGTTCAAACAATTACTTTTTTCAAAGATGGTCAGTATAAACACTCCCGTCTCTTTCACTCAGAGCTGACCAAAATCTACTTCAGAGGATGCAAGATCTTGAACTGAGTAATCAGTGAGGGAACGGGAGTGGTTTTAAAGGGCTGGGCTGCTGACAGCACATTACCAGACCTGGAGTGATTGCAACTGGGTCTGACAGAGGCATAAATGGTTCATCTGGGCACATTCAGTCTCACTCCAACTATTTCTTACCTTCCTTTGTACAGGTATGCAATGTCTAAAGGACCAGTGTTTGAGTAAATGAGACTCACCAAACTTTCTCCTGACTGAATCACTGGATTCTCCGAGTCAGATGGGTTCTCTCCAGTTGATGCTCTCAATCCTCGGGCTGGTTCACTTGTTGCTGTTCCCTCGTCTTCAGTCGTAGTTTGCTTCCAGTTGGGGTTTTTCTTCCAATAAATCTCTCACTGCAGGTCTAACTTTAACATGAAAGATAATGAAGCACATTAACAATAAAAAGGGAAACCAAAAATTTCTGCTTAATGTTCCCTCACAGCCTAGTATCGGAGAGTGAAGACATTACCAGTGTTATTCGAACTCAAAGGATTGGGTAAAGTTAATATTCAGCCATTTGGGAGTGATCGAACTTTTTGTATCTTCTTTTGGGAAACTGTGGCATGCACGTTCGAGTTAAACCCCTGCAAGGTCGGGAAAGTTTGTGCAGTGACCACCCTCCAGCCAAAAGGTCAGTTTCTTTAAGACACTTTATTTCTTTGTGATTTTGTCTGACAAGGCATCTCTCTGCTGTGGTTGACAGATTTGTCATTTCTTCGAAGGAATTGCTGTTTCGGGGAAGTCTCTCCCTAATGATTGTATAAATCACTTGGACTTTTGAATTTACTGCTTTAAGACTGTGCTTCAATGAGAACTGATTCTAAGTTTGACTGTTTGTTAGATATTGCCGCATAACTGCTAACTTCCAGTTATGTTCGTCGTTTGTTTACTTTTCTATGTTTTTGAGCAGAGGTTAATAAATTTTGTTGTTTGTTTATAAAGCCTGACTCATTTTCATATCTATTGCTGCTGGTTCATAACAATACTGTACATAAAGCTGATTATTCCTGAAATTATTCTTATAAACCTTGTTATCAACAACGGTACTGAACACATTCCCAGGAATAACAAATCGGTACCAGAATAATTTATAGAGAAAAGTTGTGCTTTCTTTACTGTTCTACTAACACAAAACGAGCCATTTCCATTTCCAGATTAAAACAGGTCCATTTCAGGAAATATCAACCATTCCAGGGTGAATGTAATAGAAAGACACTGGAATTTCCAGAAACACACAGCTGGTGAGGAATAGGTGTGGGGAGAGGAACAAACTTTACAATTCAGGTTAATAACGTTTTGTCAGAATGACTTCAAGCATTTTCATTTTTTAGTGCAGACCTCCAGCAATTTCAGATTCTGCTTGATTTCCCCACCGGGTGACAGACAAGTGACAGTGGAGGGGGGGCGGTGTGGGTGGGATTTCCAAATACAGTTTGAACACCAAACTCAAGGGTCCAGTTCTACTGTTGTAAACACGGAACAGCCCATTTACTCACAGCTTCTCCCTGTGAGGATGGAATGGGAACTCATCCTCTCCTCAGATTAGCAGTCAGTGCTTCCAAAGGAACTCCAGAAACAAGCATCTGATCCCAGAACAGAAATACTTGCTCAACACCTCATAAGCCCAAGCAGCTCGATTCCCGGGTCCATTTTACCTGGATCAAAAACTGTGATATCCCAGGACCCAACCTCACAGAGTCACACAGCTGAATCTGCCACTCACCAACCCTGAGAGTCTCACACATCGTCCCCACATCTCACACTGGGTAGTGCAATCCAGGATTTCCCCACAACCAATGTCCAGCTGCTCGAAAGTTCTGCTTCATTGCAGAAGGACGACCATCCAGCCCCATCTGTAGAAGCACTAACCAAAGTCAAAACCAAAACACCAACAGTTCCATATGCCTGGAATGTAGATCACAGGATTATAGCCCAAGCACCAACTCTCCCAGTACTCTTTGCTGCCAGTAAAATGCTACAGTGTGTCAGCCAGTCACAGTTCACAACTAGCACCTCCACACCAATACACAACAGAACTGGTACCTGATGACCCTCTGGCATTCCAGCTAACAAAAACTGATTCTGGAAATAACTCAGTGAGGCCAAAAGTGTAAATGAACACTTCACAATGAAGACAAGGTTAGAAGAAAGATTGCTGATATATAACATTGAGGAGGTGGGATACAGGGTTGGCCGAGGTTGCCCAGATGGTTGGTATACATCACTGAAGTGGGGTTAGGAAAGTGGGCAGAGGTTGAACAAGATGGGCAGGAATGAGCAGATGGAACCAGGTGGGAGAAGGGATCAAGGACAATCACTGATTGTCCTCCAACAATACACAGATACTGAATTAATCACACATACTACTGTATAAAAGATCCTAAAATGACAAAGTTAGAATAAACAATAAGAATTTTGGCATATGCCCTTTGACCCTCACCAAATTTTTATCAACACACCACAGACAGTTTCTGATCCAGACACTTCACGCAATTGCGTGGTAACTACTCTGCTCGTGACTGTGAGGAACTGCAGGGACCTTTGGATACAGATCAGCACATCACAGAAACCATTCTCCTCCCTGGACTTCCCAGTCCCTCGGTAAAGCAGGCAGTGAGATCAAAGATCCCCACAGCCTGGGTCATTCTCCTTCCTCACCCACCCCAGTCGGGGAGAAGACACGACAGCCATAAAGCTCAAGGACAAATGTGAGGAGCCTCAGGAAGCGAGGCGAGTTGGGGGAAGTTAACGGGACTCAGGGGCCAACATCAGATTTCCCCAACACAACATGGAGGAAGCATTACCACCCATCCGGGGACTTGAGCACACACCACATGATCTTGTGTCACAAAGCAGAGGGCAGGGCAGATCTGCGGGAAACAGCCTCACGTGAGCTGTTGGCGGGACTCCCATTTCAATTCTGCGGAAATAGACAGCCTGGGCTCCTGGTTTGGATTGTTCAATGCAGATTAAGTGAAGTCTACACATTTTTGACGAGCCCAGATAACTGGGTACTAAATGAGTAATTGGCCCTCAGTTCAGGGTTCACGGCCAACATTAGATCCACTTCAGCACCACCCAGCCGGAGACTGTGAGCATGCGCGAAGAGCTTGTTATATCTGCAGTTAAATGCCAGGGGCAAATGGGATCACGTGACTGGTGGGGTCTCCCATCACCCCAGGCAGAGCACTCCAGCTACCCACTATTCATGTGGAAAGAAACAAACTTGCTGCTCACATCTCTTCTCACCTTAAATGTGTTAGACATTTCAACCCCCGGGAAAAACATACCATCTGTCTACTCCACTCGTAATGTTATAAACGTCCATCCAGTCTCACCCCAGCCTGCGCCGCCCTGGAGAAAACAACACAAGTTTGTCCAACCTCTCGCTATAGCTCATGCCCTCTAATCTAGACAATATCCTGGCAAACCTCTTTTACACTCTCTACTATTATTCTGACATTTCACATTCTTAAAATAAAGTACTGATCCTAACTGACATAAGACTGGGAATGTTTTCTTGGATTAAATGTCAGGAATTGTGTAAAACTGAGTATTTGGCTATGGTGTATGTAAACTTCTGACTTCAGCAGTAGCCATTAATATGAAAAAGAAAATTTGCTAGCATATCAAACAGAAAAAATGGCAAATTTTCTGTTCTCATTGATCAATCAACAAGCCTGAGCATTAAGACCGCCCGAATAGTTTATTTGAAACGTGATAAGGAAGGTGATCCCCATTTTATGCTTTTAGATCTAATTGAACCGCCTGATCAGAAAGCTGCAACTATTGTTAAGCATCTTCTGAATTGTCTCAAGAACCATGGGTTTGATGACTCTAACTTGAAACAGAACCTTGTAGCATTTGTTAGTGATCGGGAGAACATAATGCCTGGTGTCAAATCTGGTGTTGCTACAATTCTCAAGGAACATTACCCTGATGTGACAAATTGGCGTAGTCTTAATAACAGATTAGAACTTGCAGTAGGTGATTCAGTGAGAGAAGTTCACGGAATAAATCATTTTCAATCATTTATGGATAAATTGTACTCTGTTTACAGTAGATCACCTCTAAATCAAAAGGAACTGTCTGAATGTGCCTCTCAACTAGAACAACAAATTTGCAAAATAGGCCGTGTTCTGGGCACCAGGTGTGTGGCTAGCTCATTTCGAACAGTTTCAGTAGTGTGACAAAATTATGAAGCACTGTGTTTTCACTTTGAAAAAGCAATGAAGAATGAAACAGGATCTGGGAGTGACAGAAAAACCTATGAAGGTCTGTTGAAAAGATTCTTCAGGACAGTTTCTATTGGACTGAGCTCTAACGTATGACACGTTGCATGAACTTGGTTTACTGTCAGAGTGTTTACAGAAACACACTACTACGACTGTTTATGCAGACAAACTGACCCAATGGAGCATAAGATCACTGTATGGACTGAAAGACCAACCTGGTACAAGAACTCTAGAAGCTCAAGAGGCAGTTGAAAAGGGGAAATTTGGAGAAATTACCTTAACAAGCAACAACAAAATTGTCTCCATTAATTATCGACAGTTTCTTACTCGTCTTATAAACAGTTTGTAGCACCTTATGTTCACGGCAACATCTTTGAAAGGTTCTCAAACTTCTAAACCTCAAAGTATGTATTAATTCCCAGCCAAATGAAATGTGTGTCCTTGATAAAGATAACTGGCCTGCTGAAATACTGCTTAATATTTTTTTTTCAAGGCAAGTTGTATCTTTTTGTCATTTCAACCATAAACTGCTGGTACAGTACACAGTAAAAACAAGACAATGTTTCTCCAGGACCCTGGTGCTACATAAAACAACACAAAACTACACTAGACTATGTGAGACTGCACAAGGCTACCCTAGACTACGTAAAAACATTAAAAAACTGCACTAGACTACAGCCCTGCACAGGACAACATAAAGTGTGCAAAAACAGTGCAGGGCAGTACAATAATTTATAAACAAGACAATAGGCACAGTAGCGGACAAATTACAATATAATAATAAATGATGTGAATGTCAGTCTAGACTCTGGGTATTGAGGAGTCTGATGGCTTGGGGGAAGAAGCTGTTACGTAGTCTTGTCGTGTGAGCCCGGATGCTTCGGTACTTTCTGTCTGATGGAGAATGATGGAGAAGCTGCAATATCATCTCTCTGTAAGAGATTTAAGCTTTCTTCTTCCTCTGTAATAAATGCCTTCAGAGATTATGTGGAGGATCGTGGACGCCGCATTCCCCAAGATTTACGCCCATTACTGAGCTGTTCACAAGTTATTCCTATTAGTACTGCTGAGTGTGAGAGAGGATTCAGTCACATCAACTTGATAATAACAACAACACACTCAAGGACTCTCATAGATCATGTATCAGCACTTATGTTTGTTAAACTACACAGACCTCCTCTAGTTCAGTGGAAATCTGAGCCATATGTCACAACATGGCTGCAGTACCACAGATCAGATCAGCAGATGATACCAGGACAAGAGTTGCTTCAGACCCCCGAACACATATTACGCCCGACTCTTTGTGGAAATTATTGTGAAACTTCTCATTGGTGGTGTTTGGTAAGTAGGTAATTACTTTTAAATTGGTAAAATACATGATTAGTGCCTTTTTCTTTACTCGCTTGATAATTGTATTTTACGATAAATTAGTGAGTGCAACTGAGTAATACTTTGTCATATTATTAAATTATTATATGTTTTATTGTACCAGTTATACACTGAAATGTACTGATAGGCTATACTATTGTTAATGTTTTAACTATCACTATATTTCTGTGTAGCTCTGGAATTGATATATTTCTTTCATCTTGGTTTACCATTATACCAGGGCCAAAGAAGAAGAATGTGGGCTGCCTTAAGGACTATTGCCCGGTAGCACTTACATCGACAGTGATGAAATGCTTTGGGAGGTTGGTTATGACTGAAATGAACTCCCGCCTCAGCAAGGACCTGAACCCACTGCAATTTGCCTGTTGTTACAATAGGTCAACGGCAGATGCAATCTCCATGGCTCTTCACATGGTTTTAGACCACCTGGACAACACAAGCACCTATGTCAGGCTGCTGTTCATCGACTACAGCTCCGCATTTTATACCATCATTCCCACTATCCTAATTGAGAAGTTGCAGAACCTGGGCCTCTGTAATTGTATTCTCATCTTCCTAACAAGAAGAACATAGTCTGTGCGGATTGGTAATAACATATCCTCTTCGCTGACGATCAACATTGGCGCACCTCAGGGGTGTGTGCTTAGCCCACCGCTCTACTCTCTGTATACACATGACTGTGTGGCTGGGCACAGCTCAAATACCATTTACAAATTTACCCACAATACAACCATTGTTGGTCGAATCTCAGGTGGTGACGAGGGGGCGTACAGGAGTGAGATATGCCAACTAGTGGAATGGTGCCACAGCAACAACCTGGCACTCAATGTCAGTAAGACGAAAGCGCTGATTGTGGACTTCAGGAAGAGTAAGACGGGGGAACACGTACCAATCATCATAAAGGTATCATAAGTGGAGAAAGTGAGTAGCTTTAAATTCCTGGGCATCAAGATCCCTGAGGATCTAACCTGGTCCCAGCATATTGAAGTTGCTGGTGAACGCAGCAGGCCAGGCAGCATCTCTAGGAGGAGGTACAGTTGACGTTTCAGGCCGAGACCCTTCATCAGGACTCGGCCTGAAACGTCGACTGTACCTCTTCCTAGAGATACTGCCTGGTCTGCTGCATTCACCAGCAACTTTGATGTGTGCTGCTTGAATTTCCAGCATCTGCAGAATTCCTGTTGGTTGTCCCAGCATATTGACGTAGTCATAAAGAAGGTAAGACAGCAGCTATACTTTATTAGGAGTTTGAAGCGATTTGACATGACAACAAACAAGCTCAAAATCCTCTATAGTTGCACCATGGGGAGCATTTGGACAGGCTGCATCACTGTCTGGTATGGAGGGGCTACTGCACAGAACCGTGAGAAGCTGCAGAAGGTTGTAAATCCAGTCAGCTCCATCTTGGGTACTAGCCTACAAAGTATCCAGGACATCTTCAGGGAGTGGTGTCTCAGAAAGGCAGCATCCATTATAAAGGACCTCCAGCACCCAGGGCATGCCCTTTTCTCACTGTTACCATCAGTCAGGAGATACAGAAGCCTGAAGGCACACACTCAGCGATTCAGGAACAGCTTCTTCCCCTCTGCTATCCGACTCCTGAATGGACTTTGAAAGCTTTGGACACTACCTCACTTTTTAATAACATCATTTCTGTTTTTACACATTTTTAACAATCTATTCATTATGCATAATGATTTAGTTTTCTATTTATTATGTTTTAATTTATTTATTATCTATGTCGGAATATGTATCGCATTGAACTGCTGTTGCTAAGTCAACAAATTTCACGTCAATTGACTGTGATAATAAACCTGATTCTGACATTATAAGATATATATATATATATATATATATATACACATACACACACCACACTCAATTTGTTTACCTGTTCATTACTCGAATGGGGCAAGGAGGTTGTCCAGTACATGAAATCAGCAAGTACACAAACTGGGTGAGAGAGGGGATCTAGGAAATGGCAAGCATTTTGTCAGCTCCGGCACCTAAAACAATTAGCACTGCACCCCTGCTGAAAGGACATCCCACTTTCTAACAACCGCCCCCTTTCAGGCCCAGGGCCCCACATCTTTCCGACCACTCACCCCACACCCACAGTCCACCCGTAACCTCTACCCACACACAGACAGATCCCCTTCACCCCAAACCCCCTCCCAGCCTGGGAACCACAACTGACTGATCCCACAGCCCGGGCTCGGGCGCAAAGCTAAAACCGGGGCTGCGGGACCGGAGAGCCCGGAGTCTGCAGCTGTCCGGCAGAACTCGGTCCCGGCCCTTTCCAACTGCAGCAAACCCCCGATTCACACAAACTCCATTACTCACCTCCTCGACAGCAGAACCGCCGGCGACAACTGTGCTGGGCACCGGGCCGACGTTCAGCAGGATATTCGCCGCAGCACCACCCGTGGACGGAGGTCAATGCAGCGCCGCCGGTGGCCGGAGGTCAATGCAGCGCCGCCGGTGGCCGGAGGTCCGTGCAGCGCCACCAGTGGCCGGAGGTCCTTGCAGTGCCTCCAGTGGCCGGAGGTCCATGCAGCGCCACCAGTGGCCGGAGGCGGGAGGGACAACGGAGAGGTAAATCACAAACACGACAAAGTCTGCTGATGCTGGAAATCTAGAGCAACACCAATAAAATGCTGGCGGAACTCAGCAGGCCGGGCAGCAACTATCGAAAAGAATCAACAGTCGACGTTTCCAGTTGAACTGAGGACTGAGATGGAATAGGGGAAATATCTGAATAAAATCGGGGCGGGCGAGGAAATGCCGAGCTGGAGGGTGATAGGTGAAGCCAGGTAGGTGGGAAAGCTCAAGAGCAGAAGAAAATAGAATCTAATAGGAGAGGAGAGTGGAGAATAGGAGAAAGAGATGGAGCAGTGGATCCAGAGAGAAGTGTTCAGCAGGTGAGAGGACGTGAAAAGTCAGAGAGGAAGAGAGGGAGTGGGAGGGAGAGGTGAGGGGGAGATTTGTTCGGCGGAAGGAGAAATCGATATTCATGCTGTCAGGTTGGAGGGTACCCAGACGGAATATGAGGTGCTGATCCTGGACCCTGAGAGTGGCCTCATCTTGGCACAAGAGGAGGCGATGGGTTGACACGTCGCAACGGGAATGGGAATCGGAATGAAAATGTTTATACACCGGGAAATCCCGCTCGGAGCAGATAGTTCAAAGGTTAATTAATTATCAAAGCAGATATCCATAAACAGCTCTGAGTTTTTGTTTTCTTCTCCAGTGAGCCACGGAACAAAGAATATGAAAGTCGTTCAGAGAGAAACATCAAACTCCCACCCCACCCCCGCATAAAAAGGAACGGCATCCCGATCATCAACCCCCAAAACCCACCCCTCCCACAAATGGGAACAATAACATCGATCCCCCCGAAAAAACAACCCGACCCCGCACAACTGCGGAGGAGCCGGTGTCACCGGTGTAGAGGAGCCGCATCGGGAGCAGCGGACACAACGGGCGACCCCGGAAGATTCACAGGTGAAGGGTCGCCTCACCTGGAAGGATGTTTGGACAACGGGGGGAGTTCGGCCGTCCGGCCCTTTCACTGTGACCCCCGAACTCCACATCAAATCCGTCCAAACGAATCTGGGCGAACTTTAATGACCAATAAATATAATTCCTCTCTTTGATCAGCTGTCTGAATGATTCCCTGACTCTGAGAGGAAGGGGTGTCCATGGTCCACATTGTCAGGGTGTTGAGTTTACCAGGAGACAGAGACTGCAGGGACGGGAGGTTTTCTGGTCACTAATACACTGTGTGTGGACCCCGCTGGCAATTCTGGTGTTGTGACCCGAATCGAGACAAACACCACGCTGCCCACTCCACCAACAACACGGCACAGCCGGACACATAACAGGGGACTTTACATCTCACAACACTGGATTCAGTGATGAAACCCGTGATTAATGTTGTTGTCCCACTGAAATCATAAGAAATGTCAATTGAGGTGCTTTTGAATAAGAGCGATCCCCCACAGGTGACGTCACACAGACGCACTCACGTGCCTGACGTCACACATGGGCTCCCCACACCGGCATCTGCCCTCACGTGCGCGGTGTCTTACGTCACCCACACGCTGGAGAGCTCGAGCTTTATCGGTTTAACGGCTGGGCTACTAATCACGTGACCAGCCTCTTCCCCCCCACCGCTGTCAACAGAGGATTCAGGAGCTGCGCTATTCCCATTGGTGCGAAGCGATGTTAATCACTGGTTACAACCAATAGTGGAGGCGGACCGGCCGAGAGGGCGTTACCCCCACTCACACCGTCGCTCGCACAAGTGTCAAACTCCTCATCAAAGCGGAACAAATCCCAAAGTAAATGTCCGCTTTCTGATTTATTTCCATTTCCCTCCGAGGGAAGTTGGGGCGTTTGTGAAGCGTCTCCTGCGGCCGGAGTCTGATGTATCGCTGAGAGGTAGGAGGAGACCGCTCGGCCCGTCGGTTTGATGCCGGTTCCCCGGGGAGGGAGAGGATGAAGACGGGGAGAGAGGGGGCGGACAGGATGTTTGTCCCGGTGGGGACAGGAGGGGCTCATCTGTGGAAATGTCTGAGCCCACGGTGGTGGCGATTCACCACATTGGGGGGCAAACACCGGCAGACTGTTGCCCTGCAAGCGGGGCCAATGGTCCGGGCAAAGTGACAATTATTTGTGTTTTGTTGAGATTGTACCGGGAATATGGTGTAAAATCCCGCTCCCCACACTAACACGGGTCACACAGACCAAAGAACAAACTGCCGGAGGAACTCAGTGGGTCGGGCAGCATCTGTGGAGGGAAATGGACCGTCAACATTTCGGGCCGAGGCCCTCCCTCTGGACTGAGAGTGGACGGGAAATAGTCCGAGAAAAGAGGTGAGGGGTGGGGATGGGGCAAGAGCTGGGGAGTGAGAGGTGGGTCCAGGTGAGGGGGAGGTGGGAAGGTGGAAATAGTGACAGGGGTGGGAGGTGAGTGGTTGGGGCAACACGGGGCTGCACAAGATGGAAATTAACTCCATAGAGGATTAACAAAGAGTTAGAGAGTATTTGTTATAGAGAGTGCAATGAAGATTCACCAGATCTTCTGCAGCTTCTTTCGATATTTTCCATGGATGCTGCCTGGCCTGCTGAGTTTCTCCAGCATTTTGCATGTCTTGCTTGTTCTGGACCTTTCTACCCCTGAGGACATGTTTTGACTCATTCTCTCTGAGAAGATAATGATATCAAACATCTTTACCGTGGGGAAATATTTAGCTTTCATATCACAAATGTGCCCTTCCCTTCATATTCATTGGTATTGACATCAATGAGTTCACCACCGTCAGTCACTTGGGGGAGGGTTCAGGGGAGATATTTACATACGATGGGTGATTGATATGTTCATGGCCTAAGGTAGAAGGAGTCAATCTTAGAAAACCTAGCACATGTATTTTTCAACATAGTCCCATCCTACATTTACACACTTAGTCCAGCAGTCATGGAGGATACGGTCCCTTCTTTGTAGAAGTCGGCGTCTTGGACCTGCAGAAGTAGTTGACAGCAGGGGTGATTGGTAAGTTCGTGGCCTAAGGTAGAAGTTGATGTTATTAACTTCAAACTTTCTGCATAATCACTCAAAGAGTTGTGCATGTAATGACAGCTGTATAACATCTCATTCTACCTTAGACCACGAACTTATCAATCACCACTCGTACAATACAGAAACTGGTGTTACCTGTGTTGATTGTGGTGATGCAAAAGTTGCTGGAGAATTTGCAAGTGGAAATAGGTGGAGTGATATTTGGAAATATGATTTTTAAGCGTCATTCAGCAAGCAAATCACATATGGAACGTGTGCAAAAGCTCTGGTGAGAAAATCCTTCAATACCCGTCATAGGCCTGTTACAGGGTTTGTGTGAGTGTGGAGATGAACTTGATCAAACACAGAGGAGATCAAAGTTCTTATTGATAGTGATTGGCTAGCTATTAAAACAAATAACTCTCTATATAAAATTCACTGTGCACATTTTGTCACTGGGTAAAAAAATACACAACAAAAGTTTTACATGCGCACTGGTAATTACAAATTAGAGTGGACATTGGTGGGAAGGTGGGGAGACCTCCAGTGTCCCTGATGCCCTCACCTACAAGATATGTATCCAGCTGCAGCTTGTAACCCTGCACTTTAAGGGATCATCCAGGAGTTGGAGGGGGTGGTAGATATGACATGAAGAGAGGTGAGTTACACCCAAGGTGCAGGACACAAGAAACTGGGTGAGAGTCAGGAAGGGGAATGAGGTTCAATAGCCATCGCAGAGTACCCTTGTTGCTATCCCACACTACAACAAGGTGGGGGGGGGGAGATTACCTGGCAGAGGAAAGTCAAGGCGGTGATAGGGGATTCATTAGTTAGGGGAACAGAACAAGAGGGGACTAATATCCCAGTGGTAAGGCTTGCTAGTGCTGGTGTGGGGAGAGGGGGTGATATGGTTAATATAAATTGTAGGGGGAATGGGAGCCCGAATGAGAGAACAGATAGTGGAGAGGGTGAATTGAATTGAATTGACTTTATTACATACATCCTTCCTATACATGAGGAGTGGAAATCTTTACATTACATCTCCATCTAAATGTGCAATGTGTAATTTATAGTAATTTATAATACATAGTTTGTCCATAGGACAGTCAATATAACATAGAAATGCAATTGTATCAGCATGAATCAATCAGTCTGATGGCTTGGTGGAAGATGATGTCCCGGAGCCTGTTGGTCCTTTTGCTGTGGTCCCTTTTCCTGGCTGATAGCAGCAGGAACACTTTGTGGTTGAGGTGAATTGGGTCCCCAATATCCTTTAGGCCCTTTTTACACACCTGTCTCTGTAAATGTCCTGAATAGTGGGAAGTTCACATCTACAGATCCATACCAGGCAGTGATGCAGCCATTCAGGATGCTCTCAATTGCGTCCCAGTAGAAAGTTCTCAGGATTTGGGGCCCCATCCCAAACTTCTTCAACCATCTGAGGTGAAAGAGGAGCTGTTGTGCTCTTTTCACAACACAGCGGGTATGTACAGACCATGTGAGATCCTTGGTGATGTTTATGCCAAGGATCTTAAAGCTGTTCACCCTCTCAACCCCACATCCATTGATGTCAATGGGGTTAGCCTGTCTCCATTCCTCCTGTCGTCCACAATCAGCTCCTTTGTTTTTGTGACAATGAGGGAGAGGTTGTTTTCTTGACACCAGTCAGATGTTGTTCAGACCTCAGATAGAGTCAGCAATCAAATGGTTGAGCATGGTGTGATGAATGTGCTGAGCTGTGTATATCACAATGCAAGAAGCATCGTAGGAAAGCCAGATGAGCTCAGGACAGGGAATTATTGGTACTTGCTTGCACCCAACAGCCTGAGGGATTTAGAGGAACAAATTTGTAGAGAGATTGCAGACCATGTCAAGAAACAAAGGTTGATTCAGTAAGTGATTTAACTTTCCATATATTGACTGGGACTCCCATACTGTAAAAGGACTAGATGGGGTAGAGTTTGTCAAATGTGCCCTTAATCAGTACGTACAATTCCTGATATAGAAATGTGCAATAAGCTGTTAGGAAATGATCCAGGGCTGGTGACAGAAATTAGTGATCATAATGCCATGAGATTCAAAGTGAATATCGGAAAAGAGAGGTCTGGACCAAGGGTTGAGGTTCTAAATTGGAGAAAGGTCAATTTTGATGGTATCAGAAAGGATCTGACAAGTCTGGATTGGAACAGGCTGTTTTCTGGCAAATGAGTACTTTGTAAGTGGGAGGCCTTGAGAAGATGTACAGTTTGTAGGTGCCTGCCAAAATAAAAGTTGAAAGGTAACCGGTGCAGGGAAACTTGGTTTTCAGGCAATATTGAGGCCCCAAATATTTTGTTCCTCTAAATGCCTCAGGCTGTTGGGTGCTGCCAAGACTCATTAATGACTACAATATCATAATTTCACACCCTGAGCTCAGCTGACTTTTTTTTGGGTCATCTTCTGTTGGTTTCTAAAAGCTTTCCAATAGTTTTTTGCTCATTATTTGCCCTCTCTTTGACTTTGATGTTTGCTTTGGCTTCTCATTTCAGCCATGGTTGTCTCCTCCTGCCTTTCCACTGCTTCCACTTTTTTGGGATGTATTGATCATTCAGCTTCTGAATTGCTCCCAGAAACTCCAACCATTGCAGTTCCGTTGTCACTCCTACCTTTTCTCTTCCAAACAGGTTTATTCAGCGTCTCTGTCATGGAAACCTGAAGTAGTTCAGTACAGAAACAGGCTATTTGACCCATCTAGTCAATGCCGAAAAAACATTTAAGCTGTCTAATGCAACCACTTGCACCGGGACCATCGCCCTCCATACCACTACCATCCAGGTACCTATCAAACTTCTTTTAATGGTGAAATCGAGCTCATGTTCACCACTTGTGCTGACATCTCATTGCATACTCTCACGACCAGTTCAGTAAAGAGCTTTTCCACATGTTCCCATTAAATTTTCACCATCCCCACTTCCCCATGACCTATGGTTGTAGTCCCACCCAACCCCAGTGGAGAAAGCTGTTTGCATTTCCCGTATCTATACCTTCATACTGTTGTGTACGTCTAACAAATCTTCAAAGCAATGTATAATTTCATTGTTTATGTTCAGAGCCTTTTTTCGGTGTATAGCATAATGAGGGGCATTGATGGTGTGGATAGCCGGAGTTTTTTTTTCCCAGGGCTGAAATGGCTAACACGAGAGGTCATGGTTTTAAGGTGCTTGGAAATAGATACCGAGGCGATGTCATGGGTATGTTTTATTACACAGAGAGTGGTGGGTGTGCGGAATGCACTGCCAGCAGTGGTTGTCGAGGCAGATACAATAGGGTCTTTTAACAGTCTCTTAGATAGGTACATGGAGCTTAGAAAAATATCTGGCTATACGCTAGGGAAATTCTAGGCAGTTTCTAGAGTAAGTTACATGATTGGCACAACATTGTGGGCTGAATGGCCTGGAATATGCTGTAGATTTCTATGTTTTATGTTGAGCAGCAAAATAACTTTGGCTCTTCCACAATCCTCTGATAACTCCCCCATCACTAAGGATGATTTAATTATCTCTGCTGGGGCCCTGACAAAGGTCCAAGGGAGCACCTTGTCATGCCCTGGAGATTTATCCACCCTAATCTGCCACAGGATGGCAAACATCTCCTCTTCTTTAATCAGTACATGGTCCACGATTTTAATGCCGCTTTTCCACACTCCCATAGACCCATCTCCTGAGTAAATAGAGACGAAAATAATAATTGAGATCTACCCCATCTACTTTGTTTCCACACGTGGATTGCCATTCTCGTCTTCCAGGGGACCAACTGTGTGCCTTGCAATCCTTTTGCTCTCAATCTATCTCTAGAATCCCTGAGGATTATCCTTCATCTTTTCTGTGAGGGCAATCTCATGCCTTATTTTAGCAATCCTGATTTATTTCTTACTTGTTCTCTTGCATTTCTTATACTCCATAAGAATCTACCTGCCTATCTCTGTTATGCAACTCCATTTTGTTCTTCACCAGGGTCTCAATATCTCTTGAAAACCAAGAGATACAGTTTCTAACTTTACGTTTTATTCTGACAAGCACATACCCGCATTGTACTCTCAAAATTTCATTTGAAGGCCTCCCATTTACCAAGCACAGTTTTGCCATAAAGCAGCCTGTCCCAGTACACAGTTGCCAGATCCTAGTGTCATAATTCCAGTGTTGTTCCATGCCGTGAACACATCCGCCTTTCCTACGATGCTCCCTGTATTGAAATATACAGCATTGAGCATATTCACTGCACCATGCTCAACGTTTTCATTCCTGACTTTGTCTGAGGACTGAAAAACATATGTCTTCACAACCCCTCCACTATCTGTTCTGTTATTCATGGTTCCATTCCCCCTGCAACTTTAGTTTAACTCCCCCTTCCCCCACCTCCCACCATGTAGCTCTATCACCCCTTTGTGCTTCTTCTCCCAGGTCAATAAAAAGGAGGTGCATACCAGGTACAGGCAGATAGGAACAACCTCTCCACTATCTGTTCTGTTATTCATGCTTCCATTCCCCCTGCAACTTTAGTTTAACTCCTCCTTCCCCCACCTCCCACCATGCAGCTCTATCACCCCTTTGTGCTTCTTCTCCCAGATCAATAAAAAGGAGGTGCATACCAGGTACATGCAGATAGGAACAAATAGAAATACAGGAAATTCAAGTGAACACTTATGAAAGAAATAAAAGAAGGCATGAGGTTGCCCCAGCAGACAAGGTGAAGGAGAATCCTCAGGGATTCTGCAGATATGTTAAAAGCAAAAAGATTGCAGAGAAAAAAAAATCCTCTTCCAGATCAGGATGTTAATCCATATGAGGAGACAAAATATATGGGGAGATTTTAAATATTATTTTTGCATCTGTATTTACCTAGGAGATGGTCACAGGGTCTATAGAATTGAGGCAAAGCAGCATCAACTTCATGGACCCTGTACAGATTACAGAGGTGGAGGTGTTTGTTGTCTTAAAGCACATTAGCATGGATAAATCCCCAGGGCCTGACAAGTTGTTCCCTGGGACTCTGCTGAAGACAAGTGTGGAAATTGTCAGTGCCCAAGCACAGACATATAAATCATCCTTAGTGACAGGTGAGGTACTGGAGGATTGGAGGACAGCCAATGTTGTTCCGCTGTTCAAGAAAGGCTCTGAAAGTAAACTAAGAAATTGTACGTTGGTGAGCTTGACATCAGTAGGGGAAAAGTTTGGAAGGTTATATGCAGGAAATGGATATGTAAGTATTTGGATAGATGTTGACTGATGCAGGATAGGCAACATGGCTTTGTGCATGGTAGTTCATGTCTAACAAATGTCTAACCAACAAGAGTCTCTCGAGGAAATTATCAGGAAAGTGGATGAAGGCAAGGCAGTGGATGTTGTCTACATGGACTTTAGCAAGGCACTTGACAGAGTCTCATATGGGAGGTTGGTCAAGAAGGTTCAGTCATTCAGCATTCAAAATGAGATAGTAAATTGAATGAGACACTGTCTTTGGGAGAAGCCAGACTGTGGTAGCAGATGGTTGCCTCTCTGACTGGAAGCCTGTGACTAGTGGTGTGCAATAGGGATCAGTGTTGGATCTGTTGTTGTTTGCAATCTATATCAGTACTCTGGATGATAGTGTGGTTAACTGGATCAGCAAAGTTGTGGATGGCACCAAGATTGGTGGTGTAGTGGACAGCGAGGAAGGCTACATGGCTTGCAATGTGATCTGGACCCACTGGAAAAATGGGTTGAGGAATGGAAAATGGAAGTTAATGCAGACAAGTGTGAGGTGTGGCACATTGGTAGAACCTACCAGGGTAGGTCTTACACAGTGACTGGTAGGGCACTGAGATGTGTTGTAGAAGAAATGAATCTGGGAATACGTAGAACATAGAATAGTACAGCACAGTACAGGCCCTTCGGCCCACAATGTTGTGCTGACCCTTAAACCCTGCATCCCATATAACCCCCCACCTTAAATTCCTCCATATACCAGTCTAGTAGTCTCTTAAATTTCACTAGTGTATCTCCCTCCACCAATGTCTCAGGCAGTGCATTCCACGCACCAACAACTCTCTGAGTAAAAAACCTTCCTCTAATATCCCCTTGAACTTCCCACCCCTTACCTTAAAGCCATGTCCTCTTGTATTGAGCAGTGGTGCCCTGGGGAAGAGGCGCTGGCTGTCCACTCTATCTATTTCTCTTAATATCTTGTATACCTCTATCAGGTATACAGGTTTATATTTCACTGAAAGTGGTGTCACAGTTCGATAGGGACGGAAAGTAAGATTTTGGCACATTGGTCTTCATAAACCGAAGTACTGAGTGCTGGAGATGGATGTTATGTTGACTTTATAGAAGACATTGGTGAGGCCTAATTTGGAGTATTGTGTGCAGTTTTGGTCACCAACATAGAGGAAGATGTAGAGGAAAGTTTAACCGAAGGAACAGAGGTGCCACTTCTGATTTTCTCAAAATTTAAGCAAGATATAGCTTGAGAAAACTATTGAAATGTAGTGGGAGGATTGACCTCTTTCCAATTCAGTAAGATATATCTTCTAGCCATTAATGTAAGGAATGCAATCATCCGGCAGGCCAAAGAGGATAAGTAACATAAAAATTGCAGTAATGGGGTGAGGTTGTAAATCAATACACAAAACTGTGGAAATAATATCAAAGATATCTTTCCAATATTTATCCAAAAAAGGGCAAGACCAGAGCATATGAGTCAAGGAAGCAACTTCAGAATGACATGTATCACAAATAGGGCTTATATGAGAATAAAAACGAGCTAATTTATCTTCAGTCATATGAGCCCTATGTACCACCTTAAATTGTATCAATATATGTTTAGCACATAAAGAGGACAGGTTAACTAATTGAATTTTTTTCCATTTTTCTGTATGTAAATCAAGTTGAAGTTCCCTGTCCCATTCTGTCTTAATTTTATCAGATATACCTGAATTTATTTTCATAATCAAATCACAAATGCTTGCTCTTAAAGCCTTCTGATAAGGATTTAAATCTATTTTTTTCCTGTGATATCAAATAGATATGAAGTTGGAAATGTAGGTAGCTTGGTATTTTAAAAGTTTCTAATTTGTAAATATCTGAAAAAATGAGATCTAGGCAAATTATATTTATTAGATAGCTGTTCAAAAGACATAAAACAGCTATCCAAAAATAAATCACGATAGCTTAATATACCCGTCATTTTCCACACCAAAAAAAAGCTTGATCTATAACAGATGGTTGAAAGAAAAAGTTAAATATAGTAGGGTTTGATAAAATAAATTGGTTCAAAGCAAAAAATTTACGAAATTAAAGCCATATCCATAGCGTGTGCTTAATTATTGGATTAACCATTTGTTTATTAAATTCAGAAAGGACAAATGGAAGAGAAGTCCCTAAAATGGAAGTCAGAGAAAACCCTTGTACGGATTTACATTCCAGGTTTACCCATTGTGGCGTCAAAGTTATATCCAAATCTTGTGTCCAAAATATTAAATATCCAATATTAATTGCCCAATAGTAAAATCTAAAATTCGGCAATGCTAAACCACCATCCTTTTTAGACGTCTGTAAATATTTTTTGCTTAATGTAGCATTTTTATTTTGCCATATATATGAAGAAATTTTAGAATCTAAAGTGCCAAAGAAAGGATTTAGAAATGAAAAACGGTAATGCTTGAAACAAGTATAAATATTTAGGTAGGACAATATTCTCAATAGCATTAATTCGACCAAGCATTGATAGAAACAATGGGGATCATTGAATAAACAATTGTTTAATCTGATGAATTAAAGGTAAAAAAAACATGCTTAAATAAATCCTTATATTTCTTAGTAATTTTAACATCCAGATGAGCAAAGTAATCAGTAACCAATCTGAATGGTGAACATCTATAAATTGGAACCTGCATATTTAAAGGGAAGAGTTCACTCTTATTAAGATTCAATTTGTAGCCAGAAAAATTACTAAACTGATCAAGCAAGGATATTACTGCCGGAATAGAATTTTCGGGGTTAGAGATATATAGTAATAAATCATCAGCATATGTATGATATGTATAATAACTTAATTATAAATATGTATAAATAAAATATGTATGTATAACATGTATTTCATTCCCCCGAGTGATACCAAATACATGAGATGATTCACGAACAGCAGTGGCCAAAGTTTCCAAAGCAATATCAAATAACAGTGGACTAAGAGGACAACCTTGCCTGGTGTCGCAAAACAACTGAAAAAAGGGAGATCTTTGATTATTGGTAAATACGGACGCCGAAGGGGTAAGACATATTAATTTAATCCAAGGTATAAATATCGAACTAAAATTAAATTTCTCGAGCGTAGTAAATCAATATGTCCATTCAACTCTGTCAAACTCTTTCTCAGCATCAGGTGAAATGACACATTCTGGAATTCTAGGTGAAGGGGTATAAGCAATATTCATTAATCTCCTAATATTAAAAAACAAATAATGATTTTTAATGAATCCAGTCTGATCAACATAAATAATTTGAGGTAATACATTCTCCAATCTAGTTGCTAATATTTTAGAAAAATCTAGGAATCCACATTCAACAGGGATATAGGCCTATATGATATACATTCAGTAGGGTCTTTATCTTTTTTAAGAATAAAGAAACAGTAGCGGCGTAAAAGGATTGTGGTAATTTACCTTTAGATAATGCATCCTTAAAAATTCTATATAGCCAAGGTGAGAAAATATTAGAAAAAGTTTTAAATTTTTCTACATTATAACCCTTCGAACCAGGTGCTTTACCTGAATTCATCAAAGAAATAGCATTTTTAATTTCATTTTCAGCAATGGGAGCTTCTAATACTAAACATTCATTGAATGATAATTTTGGGAAATTCAGTTTCCTTAAAAAAACGTGCACTTTAGTAGAAACATCAGGAAATTCCGATTGGTATAGTGAAGTGTAAAAATCTTGAAAGGATTTATTTATCTCATCATGGTCAACGGTCAAGGTACCATCTCTTTTACGAATCTCAAGAAACTGATGTTTGACCAAAGCAGTTTTCAATTGATTGGCCAGTAATTTACCAGATTTATCACCATGTATATAGAACTGACTTCTAGTTTTAATTAATTGATTTTCGATCAGGGATGTTAGTAGTAAACTATTATTACTAACTTGACTTCGGTTATATTTGAAGAAACTTGGAGATCATTTATACAACATTTTCATATGACGTAGTTTGACCTTTTTCGAATCCCTTTTTTAACTAACAATATACAGATAGAGGAGTGGAGTTAACGACATTAATGATTGTACCTAATGTATTATGTTAGCCCGACTTTGTTTTAGATTTGCTTAGTTTAATCTAGTTTTGCTTCGCTTAATTTAGTGTGTTTTCTTTTCTTTTCCAGTTTGTGTTTTTTTTTAGTTTTTTTCCCCCATCTATCTTTTACCATGTTCAATTACATTTAGAGTTGGGAAGATCTAACATACTTGTACTATTAGCAATTTTATATTTGCAAATGTTAGCTATCAATAATATAATCCCATTCTCTGTTTATCAATATTATTGTTACGTTTAAAATTTTGAAAATGAATAAAAAGACTGCAAAAGAAAGTTGAACGAGTTCAGAGAAAACTCGCAAGGATGTTGCCAGGTCTGGAGGACTTGGGTTATAAAAAGAAATTGAACAGGTCTGGGCTTCATTCCTTGGAATGTAGAAGATTGAGGGGAGATTTAATGGAGGTATACAAAAATTATGAGGGTTATACGTAGATGGGGTAAATGCAGGCTGGCTTTTTCCACTGAGATTTAGTAGGAATACAATCAGAGGTCCTGGATTAAGGGTGAAAGGTGAAACATTAAGGGGAACATGAGGGAAAACTTCTTCACACGAACGGTCATCCAGGTGTGGAATGAGCAGAGAGCCCAACTAGTGCATGCGAGCTCCAGTTCAACATTGAAGAGGTTTGTATAGGTACCTGGATGGTAGGGGTACGGGAGTAGACAGGTTAAATAGTTCAACACAAACGAGATGTTTCTGTTTTGTACTTTATTCTGACTCTGTGACAAGAACCTGAAATAATACTAATATTCAATTAATTCATTTTAACAGCTGTGCGGACCAACCATTCGTCTGGGCAGGAAATGTTTACGTGGCTTTAAAACTGTGGCACTTTAAGCTGACAGAAGATAAAAAAAAATCCCAGCTGCACGTCAACGAAGGCTATTTGCGTGAGAGTGTTTCGGTTACTGTGGAGCTAGGCACTCATGCAGCTCAGCAGGAACAGGGAATAATACCAATGGAGAGTATCAAACTGAGCCAGGTCACTGATTGGAGATGGCAGAAATACCTCATTCTCATAGAGACGGGAAGAGCATCAGAGAGTTTGATGGTCATTCCAGATACCAGTACTGTGCCCATTTAGAAGATAGTTTCTCTCTCCAACTTGGGTTGACCTTCACTGTAACAGTGTAATGCCAGATCACATCTTAGCAAACTAGATTGATCTAATCTGAAATGTTGTCCTTCACGCATTGATGGATTTTATAACTCTTTTTTCAGGTTAAAAACGACAATGAATTTATCTGCGGGAATCTTGAACAAAACACACCAGTTTTGCTGTCACTGTCCAGATATTTAAGAAGTGGAACAAGGGATTCACTCGATCATCCTTCCTACTCAGACTGTGGGGAGGATTCACTCGACCATCTGACCGACTGGCAGGCCTGTCAGTTTACACAGCGGAGAGGCCGTTCACCTTTTCAGACTGTGGGGATTCAAGGTCATCTCATGAAGGTACATCAGCAAGTTCACACTGGGAAAAGGCCATTCACCTGTTCTGTGGCTGAGAAGGGATTCAATCGGTCTTCCCACCTGTGGACACACCAGACAGTTCACGCTGTTCAGAGGCTGATCATCCGCTGAATTTGTGGGGGAGGTTTCATTCAGTCATCTGACCTAATGGCTCACCAGCCAGTTCACACCGGGAAGCGGCCATTCAACTGCACGGCCTGTGGGAAGGGATTCACTTGCTCATCTAAACTGAAGGTACATCAGCGAGTTCACACTGGGGAGAGGCCATTTACCTGCTCAGACTGTGGGAAAGGATTCATTCAGTCATCCGATCTGAAGGTACATCACCGAGTTCACACAGGGGAGAGGCCATTCACCTGCTCAGACTGTGGGAAAGGATTCACTCAGTCATTCGATCTGAAGCTACATCAGTGAATTCACACAGGGGAGAGGCCGTTCAACTGCTCAGACTGTGGGAAAGGATTCACTTCGTCATCTCAACTGAAGGTACATCAGCGAGTTCACACTGGGGAGAGGCCATTCATCTGCTCAGTCTGTGGGAAGGGATTCACTTTGTCATCTCACCTACTGAGACACCAGTCAGTTCACACTGCGGAGAGACCGTTCACCTGATCAGAATGTGGGAAGGGATTCACTCAGTCATGCGATCTGAAGGTACATCAGCGAGTTCACACGGGGGAGAGGCCATTCACATGCTCAGATTGTGGGAAGGGATTCACTTTGTCATCTCAAGTACTGAGACACCAGTCAGTTCACACTGGAGAGAGGCCATTCACCTGCTCAGACTGTGGGAGGAGATTCATTTCATCATCTCAACTTAAGGTACATCAGCGAGTTCACACAGGGGAGAGGCCATTCACCTGCTCAGACTGTGGGAAGGGGTTCACTTTGTCATCTCAGCTACTGAAACACCAGTCAGTTCATACCGGAGAGTGGCCATTAACCTGCTCAGTCTGTGGGAAGGGATTCAATCAGTCATTTCACCTACTGACACACCACGCAGACCATACAGGGAAATGGCCGTTCACCTGCTCAGACTGTGGGAAAGGATTCATTAAGTCATCTCAACTGAAGGAACATCAGCGAGTTCACACTGGAGAGAGGCCGTTCACCTGCTCAGACTGTGGGAAGGGATTCACTTTGTCATCTCAACTACGGAGACACCAGTTAGCTCACACTCATGACAGGCTGTACACCTGCTCAGACTGTGGGAAGGGATTCACTCAGTCATCTGATCTGAAGGTACATCAGCGAGTTCACACAGGGGAGAGGCCTTTCACCTGTTCAGACTGTGGGAAAGGATTCACGTTTTCATCTCAACTACTGAGACACCAGTCAGTTCACACTGGGAAGAGGCCGTCCACCTGTTCAGACTGTGGGAAAGAATTCACTTCGTCATCTCAACTTAAGGTACATCAGCGAGTTCACACTGAGGAGAGGCCGATGACCTGCTCAGACTTTGGGAGGAGATTCTCTCAGCCAAATGAATCAAATGTGCATGATTGAGTTCACACTGGGGAGAGGCCGTTCACCTGCTGTGAATGTGGTGAAGGATTCATTCAGTTATCGATCCTTATGACACAATACCATGTTCACACTGGGGTGTGACTATTCATATACTCTGAATGTGGGAAGGGATTCACTCAGTCATCTAACCTTATGTAACTCTCGCTTCGGCTAGCAGCTTAATATAGGGGGTGATAGCCCCCCAGCCTGCCAAACTTAAGAAATATCTTTTGGGTGGATGCTGCGCAATGTGTCCCATGTTACAAATCAGTACCCTGAAATAAGAAACAGTACACAATACGTAAATACACAATTGAGCTTTATAATTCTTATTTTGACTATGTGGTTAGTGAAATGAACAAAAAGAAAAAAAAAGAAAAAAGTACCCACTCTGTCTGTTCGTGTCTTCTCAGTTCTCCCCAGCAAAAGACTATGAAAATATCTCTTCCAGACTCACAAGGAAGAACATTTCTGTCATTGGATAGCCCCGCACTCCAAAATCCTGTTATCTCTAGTTGTAACCTAAACATTGCTGCTACAGAAAAACCATTGCCTCAGCAGTGAAACACTGCATAGGGGCCGTTACATGAGCAGTGAAACCTTACAACATGTTACACTTATGACACACTACCGGGTTCACACTGGGAAGAAAGTTTCAATAAGCTGCTTGCTGGATATGTGTCCATCCCCGTTGCTGATGCTATTTTGAGAGTGACTGTCGGTGCTGAACTCTGCAATTATTGCTGCTGCTCACCACACCCAGTTCTGCACCCTGGTCACTGGGCATGGGAGGAGTTTCTTTTGCTGCATATTCACCTTTAATGGGGCTGGAGTTTAATATTCTGGGTCTGAGGCAAATAAATCAGTTTATTTTAAACTCTGTCTCCGGTACTTAGTGAATTTATAATACAGCTAGTGTACAGTATAGAGTCAACTCAGGCCGGCTGGACCCTGCCAGTGATTCTGTTCCACGACAGTCCTTTTAAATCCTCCAATGTTGTTCATCTCTCGCTCTCCCTGTGGTGATGGGTTCCAAACAGTCACCACTCCGTGGGTGAAGATGTTTCCCTTAAATTGCCTGCAGACTGAAAAAGTCAATCTGACTGCAGTTCTGTCTGACATGTTCTTCGCCCTTCTTGTCTCTGGGCTGAGGAAGAATGACATTGGTAGTTAACTTCCTTAATCACTACTCATTTCCACGTTATGGATCATTTTTCCTGCTTCTAAAGGGTTGTTAGAAAACACTACTGTCCTCTAAAGACTGCAAACAGAATGGGAAACCACCAGTTGGATTTTCAACGAAGCAGGGTCAGAAACCAGAGGCGGGTCTGCACAGGGCAGAGTTTTGGGCTCTGGACGATGGTCAGGGTAAGAACGTATGATGAGGAGAAGGGAATCAGCAGCGGGGCATGGCAATGAATGACAGAGTAGCGACATTTGGAAGCTGATTGACTGAAAATATTCCCGTTGTTTGACTGGTGACACAAACAATGCCTGTTGTGAGGTGCTCCATTGGTCGAGGGGCATATGTGTGTTCGAAATAGTTTATCAACTGAGGGAGTGGTTCCTGCTTGTTTATCCTGTAATATTCTGTTGGTTTTAAGGATTGTTCTACCTGCAATAATCTATTGATCATCTATAATTTGTAACACTTTGACTCTAAAACTGGATCAGGCTTGAATTTTTGGTGCCTTTATGAAGTTATAGTGGTCATTCATGGGCTTAAAGCAAGAGTTTGGTGAATGATATTTGCCACTTGATTGTACCTTTGTAAATGATCAGATTGAGTTGAACTGCTGCAGGATCCTGGAAAGTTTCGGATAGTGTTTTGGTTTCTCTTGGCATTTTCTGCATTAATCACCTTGTTTGTTAGTCTCTTATGTATTTTTGTTATTTTTTATGTTTGCCATCCTGTCCTGTATTCCTGCAAGGAACCTCTGTTTCTGCGAAGACATCTCCCATCTCCCACTTGGGCGTTCGATGCTTCCTTGACGAACATCTAGTCTGCTCAGATCATTGGGGTGTCTTCCATGGAGGGTCATAATCATTCCACTGGTTAACATTTTCTTCAATACTGATGATTCATTTTTCTGAGTTGGCCGCTCATTTAAGTTTCCTGGTGTGTACTTCATATCACAATTGCATATGCTTGCATGGAGTGCTGAATCCTGCTTATTTTTGAAGAAAGTATATATTTAGGAGTTTTATCTGACTGTTGTGTAAGTTTTTAATGTCTATAATTCCTCGTCCTCCTTCTGTCCTAGGTAGCGTTGATCTAACTCTGCTTCAGTGTATATACTGTTTTCTAAATCTGTCATTTCAGTTCTTATTTTTCTTTGTAAGGTTCCATTTTGGAATGGGACCAGATAGATTTCTGAAAGAATACGTTTCGTTGAGGAAAATATATTCTTAGGAGATATTTTACTTCATTCCACCCACTTCCCCCGCCCCCCCCCCCCGCCCTTTGTCATGGTCGGGTCCGTGAAGTCTGTATTCCAGTTCACGGTCCGGTCCATCGATCCTTGCTCCAGGTTTTCCTGTCTACCCTGTTTCTGTTCTTGTTGAGCCCTAATTGAAGACTCCAGCCTCCTGCCTAGCCTCAAGCCTGAAGACTCCAGCCTCCTGCCTAGCCTCAAGCCTGAAGACTCCAGCCTCCTGCCTAGCCTCAAGCCTGAAGACTCCAGCCTCCTGCCTAGCCTCAAGCCTGAAGACTCCAGCCTCCTGCCTAGCCTCAAGCCTGAAGACTCCAGCCTCCTGCCTAGCCTCAAGCCTGAAGACTCCAGCCTCCTGCCTAGCCTCAAGCCTGAAGACTCCAGCCTCCTGCCTAGCCTCAAGCCTGAAGACTCCAGCCTCCTGCCTAGCCTCAAGCCTGAAGACTCCAGCCTCCTGCCTAGCCTCAAGCCTGAAGACTCCAGCCTCCTGCCTAGCCTCAAGCTTAAAGATTCCAACCTCCTGCCTAGCCTCAAGCCTGAAGTCTCCAGTCTCTAGCCTCTAGCCCCTTGCCAAGCCAAGTCTCTAGCCTCTAGCCTCCTGCCAAGCCTCGGCTTTAGCCTCAAGCCTGAAGACTCCAGCCTCCTGCCTCCTGCCAAGCCTCACCTCTAGCCTCAAGCCTGAAGACTCCAGCCTCGTCCTGCCTGCCTGCCAAGCCTCGTCCTTGCCGGGTTCTGGGGTCCGAGCCAGAGGCAAGACCCAGGTATTGGGTCCTTGTCCAGTCTCTGGCTTGGAGTCCAAGCCCGGGCTCCTAGCTCTCTTGTCAAGTCCTATTCCAGGTTCCTGGTTTTCCAGTCCATGTCCTTGCCATCGCCCTGTATCCTAGTCCTGTCCCTAGTACTTCAGTGTCTGTGACTTGCACTTGGGTCCGTTCCCTGCCACCCCTCCTTATAACACCCTTACATTTCTTTCTCTCATTTCTTATCTTCTTTTCCCCAAAAAATGTCAATATTTCAAGAGTATCGGGGGTAGAAGTGGGTATAGATACTATTACTAAGAGGAAAATTTGCTTTGGAAGCTGCAAGGCCTGTAGATAGGTAATACTCCTGGACCAGATAGTGTACACCCCAGGGTTCAGAAAGTGTCAGCTGAAGAGATTGTGAAGGCATTAAAGTCATAGAACACTACAATCCAGTCTGTGCCAAATTATTCATCTGCCTAGTTCCAGCAACCTCCATTCCCAACCATCCATGCACCCGTCCAAACTTCGCTTAAATGTTGAAATCGCCCCTGCCAGTTGCTATGGCAGCCCATTCCATATTCTCACCAGCTCTGAGAGAAGACGTTCCCCCTCGTGTCTGTCTTAAAGAATGGGTCATGACCTTTCAAGAATCGCCAGACTTGGGAATAGTTCTGGCGGACTAGAAAGTTGCAAACGTCACTCCATTCTTTAAGCAGGGAGGGAAGCAGAAGTAAGGAAATTATATGACAGTTTCTGACCTCAGTGGTTGAAGTCCATTAAAGATGGTTTTTCGGGGTACTTGTCACACGATAAAGTAGGCCAAAGTCATCATGTTTTCCTGGAGGGGAAATCTTGTCTCGGTAATCTGTTGGAATTCTTTGATGAAATAACTGGCAGGATAGACAGTGGATGTTGTTTGCTTTGATTTTCAGATGGTATTTAACAAGGTCTTGCACCCATGAGCATGCTTAACAAGATCAGAGCTCGTGGTATTACAGGAAAGATACGACCATCAATCGAAGATTGGTTTACTGGCAGGATGCAAAGAGTCAGAACAACGTGAGCATATTCTGTTTGCTGCCTGTAAATAATGGCGTTCCGCTGGGGTCAGTATTGAGACCGTTTCTTTTTGTGTTAGATATCAATGATCTGGATGACAGAATTGATGGCTTGATAACCAACTTTGCAGTTAATACGAAGATAGGTGCCGCACAGGTAGCTTAGAGCTAAGCGGGTGTCTAATGAAGGACTCAGACAGGTTCAGAGAACAGACAATGAAGTGCCAGATGAAATACTGTGTAGGGACTGCGGTCTACAGTCTCAGTTACTCAGGTTCACTCAGCATAGTGTTCCACGAACATTATTAGCAAAACACTCCGATACAACACGGGTTTCATTTTGTTACAGACAAAAGTGCCATTTTGGTACTACAAGTAAAGAACATTTCCACAGTCGTCGAGAAGCTTCCAAAAACCCCACGCTATCTGTGAAAACCTTTCCACATAGATGGAATCTTATCCCCTTTTTAAGTTTAAATTCAAGGATAAATACCATAAAAATGACTATTCTCCCTCGGTTACTTTACCTTTTCCGGACTTTACCTGTGGAGGTAGACGATTATCAATTCAGGGAATGGGACAAATGAATTCAGGGTCCACACGGTAGGCTTATTCAGAAAGTTAGAAGGCATGGGATCCAGGGAAGTTTGGCCAGGTAGATTAAGAATTGGCTTGCCTGCAGAAGGCAGAGGGTGGTGGTGGAGGGAGTACATTCAGATTGGAGGATTGTGACCAGTGGTGTCCCACAAGGATCTGTTCTGGGACCTCTACTTTTCGTGATTTTTATTAACGACCTGGATGTGTGGGTAGAAGGGTGGGTTGGCAAGTTTGCAGACGACACAAAGGTTGGTGGTGTTGTAGATAGTGTAGAGGATTGTCAAAGATTGCAGAGAGATATTGATAGGATGCAGGAGTGGGTTGAGAAGTGGCAGATGGAGTTCAACCCGGAGAAGTGTGAGGTGGTACACTTTGGAAGGGCAAACTCCAAGGCAGAGTACAAAGTAAATGGCAGTATAATTGGTAGTGTGGAGGAGCAGAGGGATCTCGGGGTACATGTCCACAGATCCCTGAAAGTTGCCTCACAGGTGGACAGGGTAGTTAAGAAAGCTTATGGGGTGTTAGCTTTCATAAGTCGAGGGACAGAGTTTGAGAGTCGCGATGTAATGATGCAGCTCTATAAAACTCTGGTTAGGCCACACTTGGAGTACTGTGTCCAGTTCTGGTCGCCTCACTATAGGAAGGATGTGGAAGCATTGGAAAAGGTACAGAGGAGATTTACCAGGATGCTGCCTGGGTTAGAGAGTATGTATTATAATCAGAGATTAAGGGATCTAGGGCTTTACTCTTTGGAGAGAAGGAGGATGAGAGGAGACATGATAGAGGTGTACAAGATAATAAGAGGAATAGATAGGGTGGATAGCCAGCGCCTCTTCCCCAGAGCACCACTTCTCAATACAAGAGGACTTGGCTTTAAGGTAAGGGGTGGGAAGTTCAAGGGGGATATTAGAGGAAGGTTTTTTACACAGAGAGTGGTTGGTGCGTGGAATGCACTGCCCGAGTCAGTGGTGGAGGCAGATACACTAGTGAAGTTCAAGAGACTACTGGACAGGTATATGGAGGAATTTAAGGTGGGGGCTTATATGGGAGGCAGAGTCTGAGGGTCGGCAAAACATTGTGGGCCAAAGGGCCTGTACTGTGCTGAAAAAAAGGAAAAAAGGTGGTGTGCTTATGATACCGAATTCCTTCCCAGCAGAGGAGATAAAAGATTTGAACTGTGGATAAAGAAAGGTCTTACAACCTACCCCTCATTCACACATAAAAGTATTACAAAGTTTTCAATCTCTGCAGGACAAACATGGCCTAGAACACAATGACAATTTAGGTACCTTTTAGGCACGACACTATTTTACCCAGAATTGTAGATATATAGACTTACCAACAGCAGAACTAGAATTTTTCAAGATTCTGAATTCAGTTTACAGCTCAATACCAAGTAAATCATTTTCTCGATTACATAATGCCCTCTCTCATACAAAAAATGAAAACACATTGTATATTAAAGAGAAGTGGGAGAAAGAAGCGGGGTTGGTACTTTCAGAGGAGGCTTGGGGAGAATATGCAGCTTTCAGTGGTCTTTGACTAACTCTTTGTTTTGGAGAGAACATTGTTAGAAAAATATTATAAGATACTTCAAGACACCGTATCAGGAAAAATATAAAGACACAAACGTGGCGTGTTGGAGAAGGTGTGGCTCCAAGGAGGCAAATCATTTCCATATTTTTTGGGATTGCCCTAAATTAACTTTATATTGGAAAGGTGTTCACAGGACGTTAGTTAATATATTTAAGACCTAGATACCTCTGAACTTTTGAGACTCTGTGTTTGGGACATGTATTGTTTTTGGAACAGAAGAAAGGTATAAAGCTGTTGCAGGCCCTTTTTGCGGCAAGTAAGAAATCAATCACCAAAAAGTGGCTAAATCCAACATCACCTACATTAGAAGATTGGGATGAAATTATTTGGGAAATATTTAAAATGGAAAAGACGACTTACTCATTGAGAGTTCAAAAAGAAAATGATTATCAAATTTGGAATAAATGGATTGAATTTATAACCACAAAGCGATCTGACTTTAGATGACTCTTCTAATTGTTTATACTGCTTTCCTTATCAACATAGTAATAGTGTTAACGTAAGCTTCCTTGGTTCGAATGTTCACTATTCGATTTCTGGAAAACGAGGAATTAACACAAGCAAAAAAAAAAAAGAGAAAAATTATGATAAAATGAAGTAAATAAGTACAGAGAGATTGGATAAGTATGTTTGTGGGTAGGAACAAACATAAACATCTACGAAGGAAGCTACATAGGTTTACACACGATATTCTGGATCAGAAAGAAAAGGACCGGTCCAAATATATGGCGATTATTAGTCAACCACTATTATTATCTGTTAAACCTGAGACCATTCTTAAACAAGCAGCCATTTGTTATGTAAAGGACATGGACTCTGAACTGACTCCTGACTCTGGGACAGTCTAATCAGAACAATAATCCTGAGATCATTCACAGAGGAGTCGCTATTTTTTATGTAAAATGCCAGACCTACCAAACAAGCAATCTGTAGTCTCGTTCGGTTGCCTCTGTCTGCCTGGGCTGCCTCATTAAACTGGATGTAAGGACTCAAATACACAAGGCTGGGGTGGGCAGAGCCATGAAACCATGTTGGTTGTTGCCCTGTACAATGACCAGTAAGAAGGTGACCCAGGTAGGTCAGGACAGAGATCCAGTGGTTCAGTTTGTGAGGGGTAGTATAAGACCCAGGAGCTCCAAATAGACAGGGGCGATAACTCTCCAGCAGCCAGAGACCAACCATCGCGACTCGGGAGGACCCCACGGACACGTGGACATTGGGATCACGAGGCCAGCGTAGACTCCTGTCCCGGGTAATAGCTTTTCTCATCATTGACTGTTCATGGAGTGTCAGGGGTTCCAGTAGAATGCACACAGGTAGATAGTGTGTGAACCTACGTGTTTTATAGTTGAAATAGTAAAATTTACTTGTTGGTAAATACAGATTCTCTGCACCTCACTGATCATTATTACAAGCGATGATCCTTGTAACAGTGGCGTCCATCATTAAAGTTGCTCACCACCAGGACTGTCCTCTGCACAGTGTTACCATCGGGAGGGAGGTACAGAAGCCTGAAAGCTCTCTCTCAGCGATTCAGGAACAACTTCTTTCCCTCCGCCACCTGTAACTCAGTTTTTTTCTCTATATTTATTTATCCTGTATTTCATTTTACTGCTACCGAAAAGTTAACAAGTTTCACCACAAAGGCTTGTGATATTAAATCTGGTTCTGATTCAGATGCAGGAGGGCTGTGTTAGATTGAATTTAAATTACAGTAGTTGAAAGGCTATCAGAACCGCTGTACTGTGCTGTAATATTCTAAGCTCTATGCTATATCTAGTGTGCCGTATCTTGCTATTAAAGCCCAGCCGATTAATTGTCTACATCTACGACACTCTCCTTTTCCAGACTACTCTAAATGCACCTGATAATAAAGTGCGGGATAATTTAACCACAATCGGCCATAAATGTCAGTGACGGCCACAGGATGATATCGATAGCTTTGCTCGGAGGGAACTCGTTAAGATTTACTTAATGAGGAATTGCCTTCGGTGTTCAGACTACGCTGGTCATGGGGTATGAAGTGAAGTATCTGGACAAGCAGGAACATTAGCGACAGTCACTCTGGGTCAGTCCGTGGTAGGTCAATTCTAACCAATCTCGGAGAGCTTTACGAGTAGTTACCAGGAATGGTGTGGAAGGAAGGGCAGTGGATGCCGTCTACAGGGACTAAATCAAGGAGTTTGCAAGTTTCTGTATGGGAGGATGCTCGGGAAGGTTCAGTCGCTTGGCTTTCACGATGAGGTGGTAAACTGGATTAGCCATTGGCTCTGTTGGGGAGGCTTGATTGTGGTAATAGATGGTTGTCTGTCTGACTGTTGTCCCGTGACGAGTGGAGTGCCACAGGGGTCGTTGATGTGTCCGTTGTTATTGGTCATCTATATCAACGATCTGGATAATAATGTCGTTAATTGATCAGCAAATTTGCCGATAACAACAGCATTACGGGTGTAGTTGACAGCGAGGAAGATTACTGGAGCATAAAACGGAATCCGGACCTGCTGGAAATCTGGGCTGAAAAATAGCGGATGAGATTTAAAGCAGACAAGTGTTAGATGTTGCATTTGTGGGGGCCAGCCAGGATTGGTCTGACACAATGAGAAATAGGGCACTGAGGAGTAGGATAGAACAAACGAATCTGTGAATGTAGATCAATCATTCAACGGAAGTTGCGGCACAGTTATACAGGGTCGTTAAAAACGTTTCTCGCACTTTAGCCTTCATAGACCAAAATATTGAGTACAGGAGTTGAGATGTTATGATGATGTTCCGTTAAGAATTTATTGGGGCCTAATTTGGCATATTGTGTAGGGTCTTGTTTCAATTACCTACAGGGCAGATGTAAATAAGTTTGAAAGAATGCAGAAAAAAAAAATATTACCCGGCTATTGCCGGGTCTGGACGTTTTGAATTAGAAGGTAAGATTATATAGGTCAGCACTTTATTCCCGAGCGGGTAGAAGACTGAGTGGAGATTTGATTGAAGTATACAGCATTATTTGTAGACAGTGCTGCCAACGCAAGTGGTAATTGAGATTTCGATGTCAACGTTTAAGAGGTGATTGGATAAGTACATGGTTCAGAGGGAGATGGGTGGCCACGGTCCGGGTGCGGGTCGATGGGAGCAGGCAGTTCAAAATAATTCCTTACGGACCTGATTGGCTGGAGACTCTGTTTCTATGCAGTGGTTCCCTGTGGCTGTCTGACTATAAGTCTGGGTTAGAACTTCAGTGTCTCACTGCACCGGCCAATCTAGAGAGTCGTTGCTGCTGTTCGATCCCTCCGTCTGTGCACACACTGAAGCATGGAGACCGAGTGAAATGGATGGATACAGCGTGAGAAGATGTAAGCGCAGGAGTGAGATGATAAAGGGAGTATCACACTACAGGAATATAGCTTCACTCCTTCAGTACGGCGGTAAAGACAGTAGTTCCGGGCTGGAGGTGGGGGTGTCAGTGGTCCCAGTACAGTGAACAAATCTGTTGCTTCCGCGGTGGTAATGGGGATCATTCGCCCCGATACTATACAACAAAGGGGTCATTTAATCGTAATCCTATCCTTGGTTAGAAATCGGAGGAGGGAAATCTCTGTCCACTCTCCGCCTGTTCTTCACTTACGTTAGTGCAAATCGCCAAGGCCTTCTCTACTCCCCTTTTGACTCGCCATAGCCCTATCTGATCCTTTCTTCCTAAACCTTAAATATCTTCCTTTCTTCCTCTTGATGAGTTTGTCCACATTTCTTGTCACCCAGGGTTACTTTAGCTATCATCCTTTCCCTGCCTCAATGAGGCAAACCTCCATTGAACCCTATGTAAGTGCTCCCTGAACAGTATCTCTTGCGCATTTCCCTGAGAACACCATTTCCCACTGACCATCCCAGGTTCTTGCCAGGTAGCACCAGAAATCTCTGACCCCAATTAAACACAGTTCATGCTCTCTGGTCCTGTCCCTGTGCAAGGTAAATGTCGGGGGGTTCTGCTCTATCATTCTGAAATACTGACCCGCGGAGAGATCTGCCACCTGATCCGTTTGCTTTTCTACTATTAGATCTCGTATGGACTGTTCACTAGCCCGCCTCATAGTGACATGAATCCATCCTGGACACTACTGATAAATTATGTCATATCGAAAACTTTTACCCTGGGGAGGTGCCGAAGAATATTAGGGAAATTTCAATTGTCAGTGCCAATAACATGTCCAAGTTCCGTTCCCACTCGTTTCCTCACTGTTCTTCTTGCAGTTTTTTTTGTTAATCTGGTGGGTGGCTGTATAGAATACTCCAAATGGGCCGATCGTGGTTCCACGTTCGTCTCTCAGTCTGTTAACAAACGAACGCTCCACATCGTCCTCCCTTTCTGCAGCTGCGATACTATCCCTGGTTCGCTGTCGCTCTCCCTTTGCACTCTTTTACCCGACCCTGCCCATTTTGAAACATCTAAAACACGGTAAGTCCTGAAGCCATCCCTGCTCTTGTGACAGCCGAATGTCTGTGATAGTTTGGAACATACTTCAGCCAAAGTAGCAATCACGCCAGCAGCACTGAACATTTGCATTGCTACCTACCTGAACTGTATGAAATCAGCAATCTTCCGCTAATTCTGCAATTTCGGGATGACCAGGCATATGATTGTTTGAATTCATGACATATTTGCCAAATCTGTTCATTGTAAAACGGCTTTATTTGAAAACGCTGCTGAATTGTCATTAAACGCGGGCGTTATCTGCACAGACGGCCATTTAATGTAAACACACACGTCATTCCATTCTTCACTCCTCCTTGAATTTCCTCTATGTCAGTGTATAGATACAAGTATTGGTGCACATGCTGAGAATTCGCAACATGAACCCAAATTGTTGCAGCCCGTATACCGGAGAACTCAAATATCTGACCTGGAAAAAACATAGTTTTCCGCTTTCCATTTCAGGAAATGGGCTACATCGGGCATCTAAAATAATATGAAATTAGCTGATATAGAAAACAACAAAATAATCGACCTTCTGCAATTTTCCACCTCGGCATCTTTCTGATTGTCGCTGCTGTGCTGAAGCCTTCTGCGGACTCTATTTGTCACAACGATATGTCTTACTGTTAACCCGTTAAGCACCAGGATTAAGCCGATTGGTAGCAATGGGGTTAAAATACTGTCGAGCAATTCGTATCCTCTCCACACGGGTGAAGTAACGCATTCAGATGTACCGATGCACCGCCACGGCGTGTTGTCAATGATGACGTAAGGTTCAAGGGCAAAGTTAATCGGTACATATCTCCCGCAGTTCACTATAACCACGGTCACGATAACCACCGTTGCTGTTCTCTCAGTACAGTATCGGTCCCGCAGCTTTCGGCAGCATATTCCGATGAAGCGATCGAAGGTAAAACTGAACGTGAACCAAACAGAACAGTCCGTCGTTACAACCTTAAATACAAGTGTCAGAGCGCATACAGGAGTGATGAGCAGGGATCTGGAATAAATGTAGGTGTTGTTGGTCTGTTCCACTAGAGCAACAAAAATAACCACCATCAGATCCGCTGTTGCCATTCCAACCAGGTAACGGGTGATGCATTTGGAGAGTCCGCATTGTCCCCGAGATAGGATCACTTTCGCCGTAAAATTAACTACAGGAAATTTGGGAAAAAAGTAGAAATATGGTAGGCAGCAATTCCCTGAATGCCCCCAATCTACCGATGCTATGCAGGGTATGGTCTGTTTGGAAGTGGGAAGCGGAAATCCAATGTGTGCGGTCTCAGTCTCTGAATTCCGGCTGGAGGACAATGAAGGATTGCAATGACAGTGGATTGGCGACCTGCCGACAGTTTACACCAAGGAAATGAGTTCCACGACTCACCTACCGGTGAGCAGTCGATCGCCACCATTCCCATTGTTACAGGTGAAAGAGCTGATGGGATTGTTTGTAGCGGTGACAAAGTGTAATCAAGGAGATCTAAAGCACGAGTTCTCATTTACTGGCATACAGAAGAACAGACCTACGTGTCGAAATTAGACTGGGCAATCGTGTAAATAAGCTGCCATGTTGTTATCAGGTCGAAGTGTTTGCACTGTTGGAGACTCGGACCCAGAAAAGCAAGGACTAGTAGCACTTCAGAAAACCAAGCGAGGTGAAATTACGAGATAATTTTAATATCGACACGAACGTAATTGACAAAAGAAAAAGTCATCGCAACCAAAGTAGGGAAAATGAAAATAAAACAATCAGATGCCTGATCCCTTAATTCCGGAAACACGTTTCAGCCGACGGTAGCATCTGTGCTCAGTAACAGTGCGGATACCGCAGCAGAGTAACAGCAGGACGACGGCACCACACATAAAGTAACCAGCTCTGGCACCTTACCGGGAACACCAACCGCTACAAGTGTGGGATAGAAAATGGCCGCGATGTAGTAAGTCCCCGGAGATCCCATATTCCGTCAGAAGCAGCGTTCAGTTGCACGAAACGTTTCAGCTGCTCAGATGGACTGGTGATCGGTTTAGCAGACTTTTATTGAGGAGAAAGCAATTCCACTGAGGCAATTAGCGTGGTTATCACGTCAGGGACATTACTGACAACCAACTGCACAGACACTTACGTTAACCTATTTTTTCTCACTCTGTCACCGTGACATTAGTTTGACTACTCCAGGGATATTGCAATCTATGTACTTGAAAACAAAATATGATGAGAATTTTACATGTTATTTTCCATGAAACCTGGCTTCAGCTATTTAAACAGGATAATTTTTTTTTATCTGTGTTGCTTTTAAAGTAGGCATTCATCTTGAAGTCCATTTATTCTCTAATATTTGACGGAGCCCATTCGCTTCTGAAATTGAGGGAAGGGGTTTGTTCTGGCAGGTGAACTGGAGAACACTTCTTTATTAAAGGGGAACATTCGTTCATTCTTTTCTTTCGTTCGTTCCAATCATTCCGGGCCGTTTGAATGATGGAAATCACAGTGACAGCTGACATGTGTTACAATAAAATACACTGCACTTATTTTTCCTCCAAACAATTTAAAATATCCAGTGCTATATTCCAGAGATCTGTGATCAAAAAGGGAACGTGTCCTCGGGAAATTAGCGAGAGCTGTGAGCAGTTTGAAGAACAATGTTTTCCAGCGCACACATGGGCCGTTTGGCAGGAACCTGGCCTCTGCCAATTAATGACTTGACCACCCCACACCCGTGACGTGCCATGCGGTCTACTTAACCTTAAAGATATTCTCAAACCTGCCACAATTCTACCACCATTTTGCCATTCATTCTCTGTTTGAACAGAAGTAACAAGTAAAATCTGTGAACACTTCGCAGGTTTTCAGGCTGTTCTATTATTTGCCAGGAAGTTGTCTGCTTTTCTCCTGATTTGCTTTCAGATATATTGTCTTTCATAGAAACATAGAAACATAGTAAACCTACAGCACAATACAGGTCCTTCGACCCACAAAGTGGTGCCGAACATGTCCGTACCTTAGAAATTACTAGAGTTACCCATAGCCCTCTATTTTCCTAAGCTCCAATGAACCTATTGTTACATACTTCATGGATATCTTGTGACTGTCTTATGAGAATGATGTAATGGTCTTGCGGAGGTCGCATGATGTAATTTTCCCGCCAGTGAGGTCACGTGATGACCTGTTCTCAACAGGTATATAAAAGGAAGACCACTGGTGACGCAGTTAGTGTCTGTTTAGATTGTCAGACAGCTATTTCGTTATGCCTTATGACGGAGTTTTACTTTCTATTACAAGGTACAGAAGTGTTGGGCCGGCAGTTTCACCAATAGCTGCCCGATTTGTTGTTGTACCTTTTCAGTAGTATTGGAGAGTGAAGACAGGAACCTGAAGGAGTCATTCCGCGGTTTTGGAGAGGATCGACCATTATTGAATTCGTTCAAGAAAGATTGATCTGCATGAGATAGCCTCTGCTAAAAGTGGCAGAAAATGTTGTGCAGTATCTCGGCTCGAGAGAGGGAAGGGTCAGTGCCTTTAAAACGTTTTATTTCCGTCATCGTGAATCCTGCGGAAAAGGAAGATTCCGGTTGAGATCGGCAGTAACATCATTTCTTCGGGGAATACTTTACTTCAGGAAAGTCTCTCCTAATTGACCGTATGAATCTCCTGGACTTTCGAATTTACCATTCTAAGAACTGTGTTTGAATTTACCGCTTTAAGAACTGTTTTCGTATTTATCCCTTTAAGAACTAGTACTGAGTAGCGGTTTGTTAAATGGCCACATAGCAGTTTACTTCCGGTTGAGATATTCGTATGTTTATTTTTTCCTAGTGTTGAGCAGTGTTTAGTAAATGTTTGTTTGCTTTTTTATAAAATCTGACTCAAATGATATAGTCATTGCTGCCGGTCACATGACATTATCCAAAAGACTCTTAAAATACCCTATCGTGTCCGCCTCCACCACCGTTGCCGGCAGCCCATTCTACGCACTCACCACTCTGTGTAAAAAAACTTACCCCTGACATCCTCTCTGTACCTATTCCCAATCACCTTAAACCTGTGCACTCTTGTGGCAGACATTTCAGCCCTGGGAAATGGCCTCTAACTATCCACACGATTAATGCGTCTCATCATCCTGTACACCAACTCTCATCCTCTGTCGCTCCAAGGAGAAAAGGCCGAGTTCACTCAACCTATTTTCATAAGACAACAGTCACTCTAATATGTGCAGAACAGCGGATGTGCTCAAGCTGATCTGTCAATCACTCTTCCTTCTGCTCTTGCAGTGCACCTCTCCGTGCCTATTCTGCTTCTCGTACCAATGAGCAGCCCTCGGCTTATTGGAGAGAGTCTCATCACTCTGTTTCCATTGTGGAACTCGTGCTAATGTGCGGCTCACGGTTGACTCGAAAAAGTAATATCTTTGCCCTCAAATTCAGTCTCCCAAAGAGAATCACTTTGTACCTTTCGGGTTGAACTCCATCTGTAACTTCTCAGCGCTGCTCTGCGTCCTGTCACTGTCCTGTTGTAAACTGTGACAACCTTCTATACTCTCCATAATACCACCAACCTCCACATCATTGCAAATACAATAAATCACCATTCCCTCATCCAAATCATTAATAAAAAACACAGAAATCCGGGGCTCTCAAACAGATCTCTGCAGGACTCCACTGGTCACCGACATCCAGGGAGAAAACGCTCCATCCACAACTACAGTCAGTCTGTGGGCGTCAGTCCTGAACCCACCAGCCAGCTCTCCCTGGATACCAAGCCTCCATGACGCTATGAACGGCCCTACCATGGTCAACCGTATCAAATGCCTTATTAAAACCTACTTACAGCAGATCAGCTTGTCTCCCTTACCACCGTGCTTTGTCACATCCTGACAGAATTGAACCAGGCGGTGAGATATGACCTGCCTCTCCCAAAGCCATTCTGACTCTCCCAAACCTTGCAAGTTCGGTTTCTAAGGATGTTCTCCAATAACTTGCCCCTCACTGAAGTAGGTCCCTGATCCTACATGTGTGGTAGTAATAACACAAAGGTAATTGCCAAGGGCGCAGCAATCTCTTCCTCCGATTCCCTCAGTAACCTGGGGTTTCTCGCAACTACACGAGCAGACTTATGTATCCGAATATTTTTCAAAAGTTCTTGTACATCAGTTTTTTTTTATCCTCGTCCTGTGGTTGCACATAAGCCCGTTTAAAATTTTCCTCCCAAACGTCTGGATCTCTCTTACTGGGGAAAATTGAAGTAAAGTCCTTATTAAGGACCTGTCCCACCTCCACCAGCTAACGCCATGTGTTTCATCTCTATCTCTGACCGGTCCTACTCTCACTCTAGTCATATCCTTCTTCACGTAGATCTAGAATGTCGTGGGGTTTTCCTTAATCCTACTGTAGCCCTTCTCTACAGGTTTCAAGTTCTCTCAATTCCATTCTTCAGTTCGTCCCTGGCCGCCTTGTAACTCTACAGCCGTGTCCGATCCTAGCTTTCTAAACTTGGTCAGCTTCTTTCTTTCTCTTGACTAGATGACCCATATCTCTGTCAAACATGTTTCCTTCACCTATCCAGAACCCTATACAAATACTGCCTAAAATACTTTCTCATCGTCTGCCTTCTGATAGTAAGCCAATTCTGTGCCAACGCAGCCTGATTCCCGTAGATCCCATGTCTGCTGACTTTCTGAATGTGTCTACTATGGGGAACTCAGCAAACGCCCGCCAAAAATTAATGCACTCACGTCGATTGTTCTGATTCATATGTTTGCTTTATTTTCACTTGTTCAAGTAATTCAATCTGGCTGATAAAGGACAACATGCCTCTCAAAAAGCCGTGTTGACTCCCAGTAGCCAGACTACGTTTCTCCAAATATTCATGAATGTCCTCTCTGATAATCCTCTCCAATAGTTTACATACTACTGACTTAAGACTCACTGGTCTATAATTCCAAGGAGTATCCCTATTATCTTTCTTGAACAAAGGAATGACAGTAGCCACCCTCCAGTCTTTCAGTTCTACTTCCGTGGCCAGCGAAGACACAAATATCCCGACCAAAAGCATAGTAATGCCTTCGCTCGCTTTCCCAAATCACCTGGACTATATCCCTTCCAGCAACGGGAAGTCATCTATCATAATTTTTCCAAGTTTACAGCGCATATTTTATCTTAGTGTCGGCGTTTCCTCGCATATCTGCCTTTTGACGCTGTGTTCACATTCATCAATGTTTTCAGTAAGGAGCTTCACTGCCTCCTTTACTCCTCCACAATTTTCCTATTTTACCTCTGATCTGCCCACACTCTCTCTCGTCATCCTCCTGTTCTTCACTTACCTTAGTGCAACTCGCCAAAACATTCTCAAGTCCCGTTCTACCTCTTCTAATTCCATTGTTAAATTCTTTCCTGCCTGCGTTGTGACTCGCCATACCCTACCCGGTCCTTTCCTCCGAAACCTTAAGTATCTTTCTTTCTTCCTCTTGGCGAGCTGTTCCAACGTTCTTCTCACCCAGGGTTACTTTATGCTATCATCCTTTCCCTGCGTCAATGAGGCAAGCCCTCACTGAATCCCATGTCAGCGTTCCCTAAACTATCTCAACATATCTCTTGCACATTTCCACGTGTACATCATTCCCCAATGTACGTTCCTAAGTTCCTGCCAGGTAGTTCCATACATCGCAGACGCCGAATTCCATGCTCCCTGCTCCTATCCCTGTGCAAGGTAAATGTCGGGGAGTTCTGCCCTATTGTTCTGAAATGCTGACCCGCGGAGAGATCTGTCATCTTGTCGTACTCGATCGGACACTGCAATAGCAATTGTACCACAAATACACTGACACACGTAATTCTTTTCAAACTTTTATTCTTTACTCATAGCATGCTACGGGGGAAGTTACAGACTGATCTTCCAAAAGGGCCAGTCCAGACACTGCCTCCGAATTACACAATTCTCCACAATTTATAACATTGATCAGGTAGCAGGAAATCTTACGATTACAAGTTTAGACAATATTAGAATCATTTCAATCGCATGCTAAGATACAATTAGATATAAGATAATCATTGGTCAGTTAGTTATAATTATTTTAAGCCAAAGCTAGCCCATCAGTTCCTCATTCGGACCCTTCCCCTTTTCTCCAGAACATTCAAGGCCCTACACTATACTTCTCATATTTAGCTGTACCTTGAGCTGCTTCTGCAAGATCAGATAGTTCCTTATTTGGGCCTTTGCCTGTCTTTAGAGAGCAATGACTAGTACGTCACCGGTTGCAGCGTGAAGCTTCTTTCTGACTTGTCCAAACTTGTCCAAAGCAGTAAGCTAAGGCGCTTACAAGGTGATTGATCATAAGTTAATCATTGTCCTCTGTTTTCCCCCTATTTACCTATCCCTTCATTCCATCGACGTGACCCGTTTCCTTTTCTAATATTAGATCCGGTACGGACTGTTCGCTAGCCCGCCTGTCTTCTTGTAGTGACATGAATTCTTTCTGGACACAACTGAGAAATTATGCCATACAGAAACCTGTTACCATGGGGAGATGCCAATGAATATTAGAGAAGTTTTAGTTTACCGTTCCAATAACATTGCACATGTCCAGGTTCTGCTTCCCGATCGGTTCCTCACTGTTTCCGTTGCGGTTTGTTTTGTTAAACTGGTGCACGGCTGTGCAGAAACTCCATACAGGGTGATCGCGCCCGTTATGTTTCTGTGTTCGTCTCACAGTCTAAAAACATACGAACGCTCCACGTTGTCCTCTCTTTCTGCATCTGCGATACTCTCCTTGATTTGCCTTCGCACTCCCTTTACACTCTTTTACCCGACCCTGTCGATTTTTCAACATCTAAAATTCGGAAAGTCCTGAAGCCATCCCTGCCCTTGTGACAGTCGAGTGTCTGTGATAGTTTGGAACATACTTCAACCAATGTAACAATCACGCCAGCAGCATTGAACGTTTGTATTGCTACCAACCTGAACGGTATGAAGTCAGCAATCTTCCCCCAATTCTACAATTTCCGGATGACCAGGCATATAATTGTTTGAATTCAAGACATGTTTGCCAATCTTGTTCAATGTAAAACAGCATTATTCGAAAACTCCGCGGTATTGTTATTAGACGCAGGCGTTATCTACACAGATGACCATTTAATGTAAACACATACGTCAATCCATTCGTCAGCTCTTCTCTGAATTTCCTCTGTGTCAGTGTATAGATACAAGTATTGGTGCACATGCTGAGAAATTGCAACATGTACCCAAATTGTTGGAGGATGTATACCGGGGAACTCAAATATCTGTCCTGGTAAAAATAGTTTTGAACTTGCCATTTCAGAGAATGGGCTACATAGGGCATCCAGAATAATATGAAATTAGCTGATATAGAAAACAGCAAAATCATCGATTTTCTGCGGTTTTCCACCTCGGCATCTTTCTGATTGTCGCTGCTGTGCTGAAGCCTTCTGCGGACTCTATTTGCCACAACGATATGTCTTACTGTTAACCCGTTAAACACCACGATTAAGCCGATTGGTAGCAATGGTTTCAAAATACTGTTCAGTAATTCGTATCCTCTCCACACGGGTGAAGTAACGAATTCGTATCTGCCGGTGCACCGCCACGGCGTGTTGTCAATGATGACGTAAGGTTCAAGTGCAAAGTAAATCGGGACACTTCTCCCGCAGTTCACAATAACCACGGTCACGATAACCACCGTTGCTGTTCTCTCGGTGCAGTGTCGCTCCCGCAGCTTTCGGCAACATATTGCTATGAAACGATCGAAGGTAAAACTGACCGTAAACCAAACAGAACAGTCTGTCGTTACGGCGACAAATACAACTCTCAGAGCGCATACAGGAGTGATGAGCAGGAATCTGAAATACATGTATATATTGTTGGTCTGTTCCATTAAAACAACAAGGATAACCACCATCATATCCGCTGCTGCCATTCCAACCAGGTAACGGGTGATGCATTTGGAGAGTCCACATTTTCCACGAAATAGGATCACAATCGCCGTTAAATTAACTGTAATAAATTGAAAAAAAATGGAAATATAATTAGAATAAATGTAGGTATTGTTTGTCTGTTCCACTAGAGCAATAACGACAACCACCATCAGATCCGCTGAGGCCCTTCCGACCAGATAACGGGTGATGCATTAGGAGACTCAACATTTTCCCCGAGGTAGGATCACAATCGCCTGTAAATTAACCTTAATAAATCAGAAAGCCAAATAGATCTATGTTTAGCAGCAAATCTCTGAATGCCCCCATGGATGTGGACTGTTTGGAAGTGGAAAGCGGGAGTCCAGTGTGTGCGGTCTCCGTCGCTGCGCTCCGGCTGGAGGACAAGACGGATGTGAGTGTCCGTGGATTGGCGACCTTCCGACATATTAGAGCAAAGTATCTGAGTTTAGAGCGAGACATCCGAGTTTCACGACTCAAGTACCGGTGAACGGACGATCGCCCCAGTAAACACCATTTCCATTATTAGAGGTGAAAGAGTTGAAGAGATTGTTTGCAGCGATAACAAAGTGGAATCAAGAGATACAAAGCTCAAGTTATTATTTACTGACTTATATAAGAACAGACCTACATGTCGAAAGTAAGGAAAATTAAAATAAAACAATCAGATGTTTGAATTCTCCATTCCGGAAACACGTTTCAGCCGATGGTAGCATATGTGGTCAGTAACAGTGCGGATTCTGCAGCAGAGTAACAGCAAGACTACGGCACCGTACATAAAGTAACCAGCTCCGGCATCTTACCGGGGACACCAACCGCTACAAGTGTGGGATAGAAAATGGCCGCGATGTCGTAAATTGCCGGATATCCCATATTCTGTCAGAAGCAGCGTTCAGTTGTACGGAACGTTTCAGCTGCTCAGATGGACTGGCGATCGGTTTAGCAGACTTTTATTGAGGAGAAAGCAATTCCACTGAGGCAATTAGCGTGGCTATCACGTCAGGGACATTAGCGACAACCAACTGCACAAACACTTATATAAACTATTTTTACTCACTGTCCCCGTGTCAGGAATGTGACTCCTCAGGGGATATTGCAAACTATTTACTTTTAAACAAAATACAATGTGAATTTTCCATGTTATTTTCCATGATACCGGGCTTCAGTTTGTTAATTAGGATTTTTAAAAAAATATCTGTGTTGCTTTTAAAGTCGGCATTCATCTTGAAGTCGATTTATTTTGTAACATTTGACGGAGCCCATTGGTTTCTGAAATTGAGGGAAGTAGTTTGTTCTGGCAGGTGAAATGGAGAAACTTCTTTATTAAAGGGGGAACATTCGTTCATCTTTTCTTTCGTTCGTTCCAGTCATTCTGGGGGTTTGAGTGCTGGAAATCACAGTGACGATGACATGTGTTACAATAAAATACACTGCACATATTCCTGCCAACGCTTCAGAAGATGCACAGCGATATTCCAGAGACCTGTGATCAAAAAGAGAACATGTATTCGGGAAATTAGCGAGGGCTGCAGACAGTTTAACGAACGATGTTTCCAGCGCACAGTTTGACAGGAATCTGACTTCTGCCAGTCAATGACTTGACCACCCCACACCCGTGATGTGCCATGCAGTCTATTTAATTATAAAGATACCCTCAAACCTGCCATAATTCTACCACTATTTCTCAATCCATTCGCTGCTTGAACAAATATACCAAGTAAAATCTATGAAATATTCGCGGGTTCTCAAGCTGTTGTATTATTTGCCATGAAGTTGTCTTTTTTTTTCCTCCTGATTTGCTCTCAGGTATATTGCCTTTCGAGCGTCACTATAAGTATGTGGAGAACAGCGGGTGTGTTCAAGCTCACCTGTTAATCACACTTCCTTCTGCTCTTGCAGTGCTACACTCCGTGTCTATTGTGGTTCTTGTACCGATGAGCGGCCCTCGGCTTATTGGAGCGAGTCTCAACACTCTGTTTCCATTGTGGAACTCCTGCTAATGTGGGGGCCTCGGTTGACTCGAGAAAGTATCACCTCTGCCTTCAGATTCAACCCCCCAAAGTGGGAATCACTTGGTTCCTTTCCGGGTTGAACTCCATCTGTAACATCTCAGCGCTGCTCTGCGTCCTGTCACTGTCCTGTTGTAATCTGTGACACCTTCTACACTATCCATAATTTCAACAACCCCCATAATTTCAACACCTTTCCTCTTCCTTATTCAAACCATTTATAAAGCACAAAAAAAAAAGACGGGGGTCTCAGAACAGATCTCTGCAGGACTCCACTGGTCACCAGCATCCAGAGAGAAAACGCTCCGTCCACAACAATCCTCTGCCTTCTGTAGCCGTCAGTTCTGAATCCACCAGCCAGCGTTCCTGGGTGCCAACTCTTCTGCCGTTCTGAAAGGTCCTATCATGGTTAACCGTGTTAAGTGTCTTTTTAAAGTCCATTTATACCATTTCAACTTCTCTATCTTTATCAATGTACATTGTCACAACCTCAGAGAATTCAGCCGGGCTCGTGAGACATGATCTGCCCCTCACAAGAGCCATATTGATCCTCACTAATCAGGTTACACTTCTCCAGATTCTCGTAAATCCCGTTTCTAAGAATCTTCTCCAATAGTTTGCTCATCATTGAAGTAGGACTCACTGGGCTATAATTTACAAGGTTATCCCTAATCTCATTCCCGCTCCAATCCCCTGATGATAACTCTGCGGACAGTGATAACGCAAAGGTAATCGCCAGGTATGCACCCAACAATCTCTCGCCCCTGCTTCTCGCAGTTTCGCGCGACCACACAGGAGGATTTAAATATCCAAATATGCTGTTTTATTTTTCAAAATTGCAGTATATCTTCTCTCTTAAACTAGACATATCGCACATCAGCGCATGTAACACTGTCCTCACAAACGTCAAGATCCCTCTCACTGGTGAATACTGAAGAAAAGCCTTCATTAAGGAACTGTTATCCCTCCCCCGCTTCCAGTGCACGTTTCATCTTCTATCCTGACCGGTCCTACTCTCACTTTAGTCATCCTCTTCTTCACATACATCTAGACTGACAGGGACTTCTCCTTAAAGTTACGGAAGACCTTCTGTAGAGTTTGAGGTGAAGGCTTGCCCTCGATCCCGCCCCTACAGGGCACGAACTGCAAGTGAGGCTGCTCTGTACATGGTCTCGGCAACGTCCCACTACGTCAGTTCCCCTTGCGCTTGGTACAGAAGCATGCGGCAGGCCTAAAATGCTAGGCAGGTGGTTGGGAGTGTTTGGGTCACAGGAGGAGGCTAGTCACCCTGGAGTCTCCCTTTCGAAGGGAAGGTAGAAGGGAGAGGAGTTGGGAGCCGGGTGCTCCGAGGTACATGTAATGACGACCCGCGCCAGCTTCTCGCTCAGGCAGGGGAAGTTTACTCTCGGACACTGCTGACCTCCAGTACGGCCCGACTCCAGCCTGCACTGAGCTCCAGCTCCGACTCCAGCCAGCTGACGGGAAGGAAGGCTGGCTGCGTTCACGTACCGCATGGGACACTCTGGGACTGTCCCGTCCGAGAACTGCAGGGGGCGCCGCACAGGGCAGGTGAGGAAATTTCTGCGGAGTGTCGGAGACGGAGAGGGAGTGAGGGTCAGGTCGGAGAGGTAGGGCGTCACCGAGGTGGAGATTGTGGAGGGAGGAAGGGAGGGTGAAGTCGGCGAAGTATGATTGGGGAGGGAGATCACGATACGTGTTGGAAGGTGTGGACTCAAGTTGACGGGGAGGGAGAGGTCAGTCCGATGGAAAAGGAGTGAATGTTTCACAGGGACTGTACAATGGTGGGAGTGCAATCCCATAATGTCCGGCTGGTCGGAAAGCTCTCTACATCCTTAACGAACATAAGCCTTTTCACTGACTCACAAAGCCGCACCCTTCTTCATTCTAGTCTCTCTCTGTCAGTCTCCAGTCACCCTTTCTCTGTCCCCGACTCCTGGTCTGCCGTCTCTCTCTAAACCATAGTTTCGCCCCCATCCCTACCCGGCTCTCTCATAATCTCTCCTCCTAGTCTCTCTCCCGCTACTCGCTCTCCAGCCCTGGCGTCTCTCCTTTCTTCCTCCAGTCTCCCTCTCTTCTCTCTCTCTCCCAGTTATACTGATCGCCACTGCTTGTGTCTGAAACGTCTTCCTCCAGTCTCACTTTCCTCCCACTTTCTCTTCATGTTATTGTTCCTCGACCCTCTCTTCCTCCTTCCTCATCTTTCTTGCCCTTCTCTCTCTCACTCTCTCTCTCCCTCTGTCCCTCACCCCTGTCTCTGCCCATGCCTGCGTCTCTCTTACTCAGAATCTCTTTGCACCGTGTTTCTGCTGTTCAAGCTTTTCTCCGTCTCTCCTGCGCCCCGCTCTCCCTCTCCAGTATATTTTCCTCGATTATCTACGCAGATATTCTCTCTCTCTCTCTCTCTCCAAGGTTCCCTTTCACACCCAGTCTATCTCTTCCTGCGAGTTTCTAGAGCGGAGGTAGGTCAAGTTGGTGGCGCGAGTGGTTGCAGCCGCTTCTTCGGGGTCAGCCAGTGTTGCTAAAGTTGCAGTTAAGCGTAGGTTTGTTTAATGGTGGCGGTATGCTGCTATACGTTAAGAAGTCCAATTATTGTCGGTGTGCACCATCAGCGAGTTGCTCGCAGTCGGAGATAATGAAGGAACTGCAGAACATACTGCTGCCTGTGTCGATGGAGGCTCACAGTTAAATAGCGAGTTGCCGCCACGGCCGATTTACTTGTGATAACAAGACCGTTTCTGGACGTTGTTAATCCGGCACGCTGCAAGCTTGATTCGTTGATTTATTGGGTGCGATCAGCGGGCAGATGGAGGGAGTCTAATCCTCGGTCGTAACGAGGACTAAACCTGAACCGACGCTCAATGCAACCGCCCAATGTGAGGGTACGAAGCCTTCGCGCTTCACCGGGGGCTGTGTGGCGCGGAGTCCAGAACAGAGCCGGAGCTGCCTTCCCAGCGTTCACTCGGCAGAAGACAAGCTCTGTTCTGGTCGCCGGCTGATTATTTAGCGGCACTCAATGTACTCGGGCCTCAAGCTGCGGGTCCGGTTGCTTTCCAGCAGCCGGATATGAGGCGCTCGAGCTTCATACCCGGCGTGGCGCAACTGCGGCGACTGAAGATTTAAGATGGACTCCGAAGTCTGGAATATGTACATTTATATTTGTCTGGTTGTATTTTGTATATGCGAGGACTGGGCTTCAAAACCACGTTACTGGAAACCATAGAAAGGGTGCAGAGGAGTGTTACAAGGATGTTGCTTGGATGGGGGAGCATGCTTATACGAATAGGTTGAGTGAACTCGGCCTTTTCTCTGAGCAGCGACGGAGAATGAGAGGTGACCTGATAGAGGTGTATAAGATAATGAGAGGCATTGATCGTGTGAATAGTCAGAGGCTTTTCTGCAGGGCTAAATTGGCAAGCACGAGAGGGCATAGTTTTAAGGCGCTTGGAAGTAGGTACAGAGGAAATATCAGGGGTAAGTTTTTTTACGCAGAGAGTGGTGAGTGCGTGGAATGGGCTGCCGTCGGCGATGGTGGAGGTGGAAACCATAGGGTCTTCTAAGAGACTCTACAATGGATACATGGAGCTCAGTAAAATAGAGGGCTATTGGTAAAGCCTAGATAGTTCTAAAGTGGGGACATGTTGGGCACAGCTTTGAGGGCCGAAGGGCCTGTATTGTGCTGTGTGTTTTCCATGTTTCTATGACTCTCCTAGCGGGAGTCGGTAGAGGGATCTCCTAGTGGCTACCCATTTTAATTCCACTTTCCATTCCCATTCCGGTATGTCCGTCCATGGCTTCCTCCACTGTCGTTATCAGGCCACACTTAGTTAGAGGAACAAAACCTTATAATCCGTTTGGGTCACCTTCGACCTGATGGCATAATCATCGATTTCTTAAACTGTAGCTAATGACCGCAGCACCGCTTCACCATTTTTAATCCCCTTTCCCCTCTCTCACCTTAACTCCTTGGCCGCCCATCGCCTCCCTCTGGTGCTGCTCCCCGATATTACTTTCTTCCATGGCCTTCTGTCTCTTTCACCAATCGATTTTCCAGTTCTTTAAGTTACCCCTCCTTATCCAGGTTTCACCTGACACCTGGCGCTTCTCTCGCCCCTCCCCCACCCACCTTTATCTTTTCGCCAGACCTACCGAAGCGTTTCGGCCCGAAACCTCGACTGTACTCTTATTTCCAAACTACTGCCTGGCCTGCTGAGTTCCTGTAGCATTTTGTGTTCGTTAATGTATAATAACTGCCTGGATAGAATATTACAGGATAAACAAGCAAGAACGACTTATTTAATAGATCCAATTGAAACATACACAACTTTCTGCAATCCGTTAGTGGAAAAAAGAACATCAGAAATATGTTGACAGAGGGGATTGTAAGGCAATGTTACATGAACAGGGTGCACATTGTCTCAAAACTCTTATCTACAACCGGTTTTACCCTAAAGTCATTAAACAACAGCATTAAATATTTAGGCCGATATGGCAGTATTTAAGTAAATCTCCAGTAACCTAAAATAATAAACGCAACTACAATGATCAGGAAGAAATCAGGGAGAAGGCATTGTTTTTTTTTCTCCATAGAAATCTACACAGTTATGAACCGAATCTACATGTTCTATGGTGTTAAACATTTCTCCGTAATAGGTCTATCTCATGCAAAGTACAAGTTTAGCTTTCACAGTAAGTTTGTGGAGACTTTTTTTTTCCCCCGTATTCATTTCATTCCTATGCAAAAGACTAAATTAACGAATGAGTTGCTTTGGCAGAACAGGAACATGGAAAACAGAGCCTTGGTCTTGGGAGAACAGGAACACAGAGACTTGGAAAACAGAGTCGGGGCCCTTCCTTGGGAACAGGACTTGGGGCCGGGGCTCCACACAGAGTCAGGACCCCTCCTAGGGAGCAGGACGTAGGGCCGGGACTCATACACAGAGTCAGGACCCCTCCTAGGGAGCAGGACGTAGGGCTGGGACTCGTACACAGAACACACAGAGACGGTTCTCAACACAAGGTAGCGGCAAGCGGCCGGACCTACCTAGTGAAGGCGTGGACAAGGAGACAGTTGCTTATCCAGAAACAGCAAGGCTCCAGTCTTGCTCCGGTGGTAGAACCTCACAGCGATACAGGCGAGGAGACAGTCGAGGTTGCAGGCAAGGCTTCAGGAAAAGGTTGCAGGCAAGGTTTCGGAAGGAAGAGGAGGGGAAGCGAAGGGAACAGTCCAGCAACCAGAGGCTGAATCCTGAAGCTATTTATGAAGCCAGCCCAAACGAGAATCAGGTGCCTCAACGGAAACTGGGGAAAACTGGAAAACCTGGAATAAGGAACGATGGACTGGATCGTGATCCGGAATGGGGATTTCACGGACTGGACCATGACAGCTTCCACTAGATGTTGGGGTCCGGATTTCCTCCTGAAGGAGGCCCTGGGAAATTAGGCAATCAGAAAGCGTCTGGGGCCAAAGCTCAGTAAGGGACAACAGAGTCTCAGGATTGATTATCTGGAGAGAAACCACTCTGATGAGAATGATACATTCAGCAGTGCGGTCGGTATAATGATGTTAAATTGACTAATTCCTTGGCAATGACCCTGGATGTGTAGCGATCTCGGACACTGCCCTGCAGTATAATTTTATAATCATCGGTTCCATGATGCAGAGGGATGGTGAGAAATGGGACTGATTATTCAATCTGTCACTTGTTGTCGCTGGTCAGTTAATTGCATGTCTGTGAGTGAATCGGCAGCAGCTTGTTTATTCCCGCACGTTGGAAGTTCACAATCCGTTTAATTTACATTTGTGATTAGAATCAGTATTAACTTTAATATCATCAGAATATATCTTGAAAGTAGTTAATATTCTGGTAGGCATACAGTGCAATACATGACAACAAATAACAAATATATACAGTATGTACATATATCTATATTTAATAGTTGAATTATCATTGGGATCATTGGGACCTCTTTTGGCGCAGGCGTGACCTGTACAAAAAGGACGGGTTGCACCTGAATCCTAGGGGGACCAATATCCTGGCAGGGAGATTAGCGGGGGCTGCTGAGGTGACTTTAAACTAGAATGGTTGGGGGGTGGGAATCAAATTAAAGAGGCCAGGCGTGAGGAGGTTAGTTCACGACAGGGGGATGGGAACCAGTGCAGAGAGACAGAGGGGTGTAAAGTGAGGGTAGAAACAAAAAGTACTATGGAGAAAAGTAAAAGTGGCAGGCCGACAAATCCAGGGCGAGCATTAAAGAGGGCCACTTTTCAGCATAATTGTAAAAGGACTAACAGAGTTGTAAAAGAGCGCCTGAAGGCTTTGTGTGTCAATGCAAGGAGCATTCGTAATAAGGTGGATGAATTGAAAGTGCAGATTGTTATTAATGATTATGATATAGTTGGGATCACAGAGACATGGCTCCAGGGTGACCAGGGATGGGAGCTCAACGTTCAGGGATATTCAATATTCAGGAGGGATAGACATGAAGGAAGGGGGGTGGGGGTGGGGTGGCGTTGCTGGTTAAAGAAGAGATTAACGCAATAGAAAGGAAGGACATAAACCGGGAAGATGTGGAATCGATATGGGTAGAGCTGCGTAACACTAAGGGGCAGAAGACGCTGGTGGGAGTTGTGTACAGGCCACCTAACAGTAGTAGTGAGGTCGGAGATGGTATTAAACAGGAAATTAGAAATGTGTGCAATAAAGGAACAGCAGTTATAATGGGTGACTTCAATCTACATGTAGATTGGGTGAACCAAATTGGTAAAGGTGCTGAGGAAGAGGATTTCTTGGAATGTATGCGGGATGGTTTTTTGAACCAACATGTCGAGGAACCAACTAGAGAGCAGGCTATTCTGGACTGGGTTTTGAGCAATGAGGAAGGGTTAATTAGCGATCTTGTCGTGAGAGGCCCCTTGGGTAAGAGTGACCATAATGTGGTGGAATTCTTCATTAAGATGGAGAGTGACATAGTTAATTCAGAAACAAAGGTTCTAAACTTAAAGAGGGGTAACTTTGAAGGTATGAGACGTGAATTAGCTAAGATAGACTGGCAAATGACACTTAAAGGATTGACGGTGGATATGCAATGGCAAGCATTTAAAGGTTGCGTGGATGAACTACAACAATTGTTCATCCCAGTTTGGCAAAAGAATAAATCAAGGAAGGTAGTGCACCCGTGGCTGACAAGAGAAATTAGGGATAGTATCAATTCCAAAGAAGAAGCATACAAATTAGCCAGAGAAAGTGGATCACCTGAGGACTGGGAGAAATTCAGAGTTCAGCAGAGGAGGACAAAGGGCTTAATTAGGAAGGGGAAAAAAGATTATGAGAGAAAACTGGCAGGAAACATAAAAACGGACTGTAAAAGCTTTTATAGATATGTGAAAAGGAAAAGACTGGTAAAGACAAATGTAGGTCCCCTGCAGACAGAAACAGGTGAATTGATTATGGGGAACAAGGACATGGCAGACCAATTGAATAATTACTTTGGTTCTGTCTTCACTAAGGAGGACATAAATAATCTTCCAGAAATAGTAGGGGACAGAGAGTCCAGTGAGATGGAGGAACTGAGCGAAATACATGTTAGTAGGGAAGTGGTGTTAGGTAAATTGAAGGGATTGAAGGCAGATAAATCCCCAGGGCCAGATGGTCTGCATCCCAGAGTGCTTAAGGAAGTAGCCCAAGAAATAGTGGATGCATTAGTGATAATTTTTCAAAACTCGTTAGATTCTGGACTAGTTCCTGAGGATTGGAGGGTGGCTAATGTAACCCCACTTTTTAAAAAAGGAGGGAGAGAGAAACCGGGGAATTATAGACTGGTTAGCCTAACGTCGGTGGTGGGGAAACTGCTGGAGTCAGTTATCAAGGATGTGATAACAGCACATTTGGAAAGCCGTGAAATGATCGGACAAAGTCAGCATGGATTTGTGAAAGGAAAATCATGTCTGACGAATCTCATAGAATTTTTTGAGGATGTAAATAGTAGAGTGGATAGGGGAGAACCAGTGGATGTGGTATATTTGGATTTTCAGAAGGCTTTTGACAAGGTCCCACACAGGAGATTAGTGTGCAAACTTAAAGCACACGGTATTGCGGGTAAGGTATTGGTGTGGGTGGAGAGTTGATTAGCAGACAGGAAGCAAAGAGTGGGAATAAACGGGACCTTTTCAGAATGGCAGGCGGTGACTAGTGGGGTACCGCAAGGCTCAGTGCTGGGACCTCAGTTGTTTACAATATATATTAATGACTTGGATGAGGGAATTAAATGCAGCATCTCCAAGTTTGCGGATGACACGAAGCTGGGTGGCAGTGTTAGCTGTGAGGAGAATGCTAAGAGGATGCAGGGTGACTTGGATAGGTTGGGTGAGTGGGCAAATTCATGGCAGATGCAATTTAATGTGGATAAATGTGAAGTTATCCACTTTGGTGGCAAAAATAGGAAAACAGATTATTATCTGAATGGTGGCCGATTAGGAAAAGGGGAGGTGCCACGAGACCTGGGTGTCATTATACACCAGTCATTGAAAGTGGGCATGCAGGTACAGCAGGCGGTGAAAAAGGCGAATGGTATGCTGGCATTTATAGCCAGAGGATTCGAGTACAGGAGCAGGGAGGTACTACTGCAGTTGTACAAGGCCTTGGTGAGACCACACCTGGAGTATTGTGTGCAGTTTTGGTCCCCTAATCTGAGGAAAGACATCCTTGCCATAGAGGGAGTACAAAGAAGGTTCACCAGATTGATTCCTGGGATGGCAGGACTTTCATATGAAGAAAGACTGGATGAACTGGGCTTGTACTCGTTGGAATTTAGAAGATTGAGGGGGGATCTGATTGAAACGTATAAGATCCTAAAGGGATTGGACAGGCTAGATGCAGGAAGATTGTTCCCGATGTTGGGGAAGTCCAGAACGAGGGGCCACAGTTTGAGGATAGAGGGGAAGCCTTTTAGGACCGAGATGAGGAAAAACTTCTTCACACAGAGAGTGGTGAATCTGTGGAATTCTCTGCCACAGGAAACAGTTGAGGCCAGTTCATTGGCTATATTTAAGAGGGAGTTAGATATGGCCCTTGTGGCTACGGGGGTCAGGGGGTATGGAGGGAAGGCTGGGGCGGTGTTCTGAGTTGGATGATCAGCCATGATCATAATAAATGGCGGTGCAGGCTCGAAGGGCCGAATGGCCTACTCCTGCACCTATTTTCTATGTATGTTTCTATGTATGTTTCTATGAATTAAGTAAGTTCTGTAGAAACAGAAGAAAAAACGTAGTGAGGTAGAGTTTATGGGTCAAAGTCCATTCAGAAATAGTATGACAGAGGGGAAGAGGCTGTTCCTGAATCGCTGAGTGTCTGCCTTCAGCTACTGTGCTTCATTCCTGTTGGCAACAATGGAAAGAATGTTTGTCCTGGGTGGAGGGGCTCGTTAATAATGGATGCTGCCATTTTGAGGCACTGCTGTTTGAAAATATTTTGGATGCTGCGGAGGCTAGATACACATGATGGAGCTGCCTAATTTAACAGTTCTCTGCAGCTTGATTTGCTCATGTGCCGTGTGATCCCGTGACTCCATACCACACTGTAATACATCCAGACAGAATGCTAGCCACGGTACATCTGTAGGAATTTTCATGTGTTTTAGGCGACATGTCAAATGTCCTCAAACTCCTAATGAAATATAGCCGCTGTCTTTCGTTCTTTATGGCTGCGTTGATATGTTGCGAATAGTTTAGGTCCTCAGAGAAATTAACACTCAGGAACTTGAAGTTGCTCCTCTCTGCAATTCTGATCCTTCAGTGAGGACTGGTGTGTCCTGCACTGTCTGAAGTGTACAATCACTTCTTTGGTCTTACTGACGTTAAGTGCAATGTTGTTTTTTGCGACACCACTCAACGAGCTGGCATATCGTTCTCCTGTACGCACTGAGGTCACCATCTGAGTGTCTGCTAATAATGGTCAGATCATCCACAACTTTATAGATGGTATTTGAGTTCAGTCTCAAAAACGTGGGGAGAGTAGAGCAGTGGGCTAAGCACACAATGTTGCGGTGCGCCGGTGTTGATTGTTATCGAGGTGGATACGTTAGCTGCACAATTTATAGTCTGCCGTTTAAAAAGTCAAGGATTCAGTTGCAGAGAGAAATGTGGAGGCCCAGGTGCTGCTGCTCTTTGATCAGAACTGTGGTAATGATCATGTTAAACGCGGAGCTATAGTCAATAAACAGCATCCTGACATCGGTATTGTGCATCTGATGTAAGGCGGCGTGGAGAGCCTGTGTGATTGTAGCTGCCGTAGGCATTGTGGCTATAGACCAAGAGTTTATTCCAGCCATGACCAACTTTCGAAGCACGACAGCACCGTATATGTGAGTGCGACTGGACAATAGGAATTCAGGCAGCTGACACTGCTCTTCTTGGGTACGAGTACAATATTTGATCTTTAGAAGCAGGTGGGAACTTACGAATATAGCTGTGAGACATTGAAAATGTCTCTGAATACCGCCAGTTGGTTGGCACAAATTTTCAGAGCCTTACCAGGTATTCAGTCGGGGCCTGCCACTTTGCGATGCTTCACTGTCCTGAAACACAGCCTGACGACTGCCCCCGAGACAGACTGCATGTTCACTGGGTGCTACGGTTATTTTCAAAGGTGCAGTTTTATTTTCCCTTGCGATTTCGTCTCCACCTCACACCCCGACATCTGCTCAGCATCACAGACCGATTCCCCAAACTCTCCTCACTACACTACCTCCAGGGAACTCCTCGCAGACACTCCCCTTGCTCTCCTCGCTGCCGCATCCCTGCTCTCTCCTCACCCCCTATCCAGCTAAGTGCTCTCCTCTATATTCTGCCCTGCTGCGCTCCCATCGTTACACCACACTCAGCGTGCTCTCATCTCTACCCGAATTCCCGCGCTCTCCTCGCTCCCCACCCGCACCCCCACCTACCGCGCTTCCCACACGTTTCCACCGCCACCCTGTCCTGGCTGCCTGAACTCCGCGCGCTTCTCGCTCCCTCCCAGCTCTTCTCGCAACCCTCCGCGCTCTCGTCGCCACTCTACCGCCGCGCTGTCATCTGTACCCAGCCTCCCATACTCTCCTCGCTATCTCAACCTCCGCGCTTGACCCACTGTCCCAGCCTCCGCGATTTCCACTCTACCCCCGCACCGACGTTCTACTCGCTACACAATCCCCTGTGCTCTCCTCGGTACCCCACAACCACGTGCTATCATCTCTACCCTACCGACAGTGCTCTCCTTGTTATCCGATCCTCGCACTCTCCGTGCTATTCCACCGCCGCCCTGAGAACTCTACCCCAGCTCTCGTGCTGTTCTAGCTATCTCAACCCCCGCCCTCGACTCACTGTCCCACCCTCTCCGGTCTCCACTCTACGCAGCCACCCGCGCTCACCTCGCTGTTCCACGCCCCGCGCTCACCTCGCTGTTCCACGCCGCCGAGTTCTCCTGACTACTCTACTCCCACCCTATCCTCTCAAGCTATTCAAATTTTCCCTGTAAATCAGTTATTCAAGTCCTGGCATTATCCCTGTTAATCCTCCATGACAGGTGAAATCATTCCCTACAGCCACCCAACCCCAGGAACAGCCTCGACCTAAATCACTTTTCTGAATTCCCTCAGATCCTACAAGTAATTATTTTTAGAGCTGGGAGTCCATTGAAGTTCTTGTCACAGAATAACAATGACAGCATCCATTTAATGAGTAAAGCAGATAACACTCCAACTAGTCTGTTCAACGCCAAAGTAGCAAATAATTCCCACTCTGTTCATATTTGCACACACTTAGTGCAAATACTGCTACAGCAGTCCAGTTTAATTTCCAACTCAATAATCCAGGGAAGTCCAGCAGGAGACAGTGTTAGTCAGGGTGAGATTGGGGGCAGAATCCGCAGCTCAGTCCACAAAAGCTGAAATTCATGTGTGCGGTGTTTTGTGACGGACACTGTGGAAGGGTGAGAGATGGAAATTAGGGCCGAGAAACCTAGTGTTGTGGGATTGTGGCAAGGAAGTTGGAAAGGATTGAAAATGTCTGTAGATAATATTGCAATTAATTAAATAGTGACCGTCTAGGTGAGAAGCTCACCACACACGTAAGCACGTTGTGTCGGTGAAAACGGAGCCCGGGGCAATGCATGGGTTCAAATGACTGTAAGGGTTCATAGTCACAGATTAAGTTTGATCGCACAACTGCACGTTAAACAGAAGAGAGAGCGAAAGCAAAACAGTATTGCAAAAGTTATTGATCTTACAGCAGCCCATGTTTTATCTGATTATTCGAAGCTCTTGAACAGAAGCTTAAGGAATGTCCGCAAGAACCCTGGTTCAACCACTCTCATTTCCAAGAACAAATTTCAAAGATATTAATTTTCATATGGGACCAGAGATAGCTGAATCAAGAAGTTTACAAACTGTTCACGTCTCTATCATCTCTGTTAATGCTTTTCCACTCCATATTCAGACAAAGAAGAACCCCCCTCTCCACACCACCCCCAAGTTTCCATGCACTATGGATTTGGTAAAACTACTATTTGCCTGCAATCTTGTTCTTCACTGTTCTTCGTGTTGTTTTCCAAGGGAACAGAGACGACAGTGAAATTCCCACGTCACCTTGTGGAGGAAATCAGAGAGCTGAGCAGCATCTATCATGATGGAAGGTGGGGTGGGGGGGGGGGAATTGTCTGCGTTTTGTGTCACAATGTTATTTGTCTCAATCTCCTGGACAAGGCATTGACATTTTCTCCCTCAACCAACCACCCAGAGTGCACATGATGATCAACAAAGCTACTTCATTTTGAATCAGTGAGAGTGGGAGGGGGAGCTGTGATTCCCCGCCCTGTACCTTTGACAGAAGGCCCACTACCCTTTTCTCTATCTCCATAGTCAGATCAACGCTGGACTTTCAAGGTTGTTCCACAAGGACAATAATAGCTCTGATAGTATTGGGAGGGTGTCCAGTACCTGACAGTCGGGAGTCAGTAAACCATCAGGAAAATACTCACCTTCACAGCACAGTTAATGTGGAAATGTGATTATTTAGACGGAGCATCTCTGTCCAGTTTGAAGTCTGTTAATCAAATTTATTTACTGTACGAAAATTCATTGATGAATTCAATTAATGCAATAGCTTTGAGCTAACTCTTGTGTACTTTAGTACTGAGTTCTGAGTTGAGGTATCTAACACTTTGAACACCATCTGTTCCAATGGAAGATGTTCAACTGAAACACAAGGAGACTCTGCCGACAGAGACTGAAACACTGAGAGTGAGCACAATCCTGATGAAGGAGAAAGTGAAGGTTTCCCAGCTGGTTGATCGATACCCAGAGCTCACGGTTATTTCTACTTTTCGAGATCGGAGACTGGTGGAACACGAACTGCTAGTAAGGGGCAGAGACCACGAGGAGTAGAGAGAGAAGCATCTCCGCGGAGAGCTGGAAAAAGTCCTGGCCGATCAGTTGCTCCGGAGCAGCCTTTCCCTGAGTAAATCCAAATCTTGCATTTCCGCAGCAGTGGCCGGAGTCCCGGGGATTGGGAAAACCACAATGGTACAGGAGATTGTGTAAGACTAGGCCACGGGGAAACTATACCAACAATTCCATTTTGTCTTCAGCTTTAAATTCAGGGAGTTAAACTCTATTAACTGCAGAATAGAGCTGAGAGAACTGATTCTGGATCTATATCCTTACTTTGGGAATTCCTTCAGGGAGGACTGGAAGAACCCAAAGGGATTGCTGTTTATATTCGATGGTTTGGATGAATTCAAACACAAAATCGATTTTACTGACAGTCGGATAGATACAGAACCCAAGCACCAGTGCCCAGACCCCGAGCTGTGGTGTGAAATGTCTGACATTGTTTACAGTTTAATCCAGCACAAGCTGCTCCCAGGGTGTTCAGTGCTGGTGACCACCCGCCCCACTGCTTTACATTTATGGGAAAAGGCGGAGACCAGTATCTGGGCTGAAGTCCTGGGATTTGTTGGTGAGGAAGGGAAGGAATATTTCATCAGGTATTTTGAAGATCAGACGACCGCAGCGGCTGTTCTGAAACACGTGGAAGGGAACGAGATCCTGTACACCATGAGCTACAACCCTGCCTACTCCTGGATCCTCGCTCTGGCACTGGGTCCCTTCTTCACACAAAGAGTCAGGAACTCCCAGCGGGTTCCCAACACCATCACCCTGTCGTACTGGACCCACCGATGCAAAGGAAAAAGTACCACAAATACACTAACACACGTAATTCTTTTTCAAACCTTTATTCTTTACTCATAGCATGCTGTGGGGGAAGTTACAGACTGATCTCCCAAAAGAGTCAGTCCAGACACTGACCCCGAATTACACAGATCTCCACAATTTATAACATTGATCGGGTAGCAGGAAATCTTACGATTACAAGTTTAGATAATATTAGAATCTTTCAATTACATGCTAAGATACAATTAGATGTAAAATAATCATTGGTCAGTTAGTTATAATTATTTTAAGCCGAAGCTAGCCCATCAGTTCCTCATTCGGACCCTTCTCCTTTTCTCCAGAACATTCTAGCCCCTACACTATACTTCCCATATTTAGCTAAACCTTGAGCTGCTTCTGCAAGATCAGCCAGTTCCTTATTTGAACCTGTGCCAATCCCTAGAGAATAATGTCACCTGTACGTCACCTGTTACTGGGTAAAGCTTCTTTTTGACTGTCCGAAAACAGTAAGCTTAAGGCGCACCCAAGGTGATTGACCATTGTTCTTAGTCTATACCCCTATTTACCGACCCCTTCACCCTATCTTTCACCTCTGTCATCATACCATGATGACCAATCAAACGGGGGTCGTGCAGAGCGCCATTAGTCTTTCCGTGAAAAGTCGGCAACCAGCATTTAGGCAGGTCATTATCACACAGTAAGCAATAATTATTACAATGAGAATAATCAGCCCATGCAGTAAATAAGGCCCCCATGATCCTCCCTGCAAACATCCTAGCCAGCCATCCCCATTCCCCGAATCTTGCCTGAAATCACCCAATTGTTTCTTAATAGACTGAATGGCATGGGTCACGTTGTATGATTCGTCAGTAACATGGGTGATACATTTATCTCCGTCTATGGCGGATACCCCTCCCTGTTGGGCCAACTGATAATCCACAGCATACCTGGTCTGCTGTGCTGAGAGTCGCAACTCCACCAGTTCTCTGTTTACAGCCTCCAGACCTTCCATCGTACTGTTCCCCAGTGCCGCCAGCCCACAAATGAGGTAGTTGCGGGTCTTTGCAGCTATGGTTCCTGCCGAACCCCCTAGAGACAGAGTGCTCAGAAACCCATAGCCCACAGAAGAGCCCAAAGTAACGGGAGTCCTCCAGTCAGCACAGAATTCCTTACTCACGGCTCGATCTGTCAGTCGCCGTCGAACGTGGGCAACCTGAGGGCAGGGAACAGAAAGTGGTCCAATCGTTCCTACTGCAAGGAGGTTAGGCAGAGTGGTGGTAGCTGTAGTATAGGTACCGTTGAACAATAACACATATCCTGTCTTGGACGGGTAGCAGGTATTTTCATAACTCACTATTTTATCATACCGCAAGTGCTGTTGTGGATACAGGGAGGAGTATTCAAAGGTCCCTGAACCTGCCGACACATGAGTCCCATTGCAATATCCACATACATGCTGAATTCCCTTAAAGAGGGGCACGCATTTGCAAGGGAATATTCCCTGATCAATCCTACATCAGCGGTCCGGACAATGTTTCTTCAGACAAGGTATCTCTGGGGGAACCCTGACAAGGACGCACCCCTCCCCCTTCTCCTGCAAAACAGAAGAGATAATCCCCGGAGCCCTCGCCAGTAGTCTCACTACCCACTTTCTTAAAATACTTTCGCCTGACCCCCGTTTTAAACTTTCCTCTTATCCCCTTACATTCTGCCCCTGATCTATCCTCCACTATTAAGTCATGCTCCGCCCAATTTAGCCCTGATGGTTTAGCAACAAATAATGCTTCTACAGATTTTATCAAAGAAAACATAGGTACGGTTGCCATGCAGACGCATATGAGTCTTTTAAAATAAATTGTCCTCCAGGCTTAATACCGTGGGGGCAATTATAACAGCGAAAATTCCAGTAATAGTCTTTAGTCCACTTGCGGAGCCCATCGTTTGCAATCACTTAGGTGGATCCAGCGGCTGTGCTTTCGAACCTTAACGGCCGTCGGTGTTTGCAGTAGTATCTGGAATGGCCCTTTCCACCGGGGTCCAGGCTTGGAGCGCTCCCAATCCCGGATCAGTACCGAATCTCCAATTTTCAACTCCGGCCACTCTGTTCCCTGACCTCCAGGCTCCTTAAGGGTATTCTGTACTTGGGAGTGAAGAAACTTTAGAGAGGCTATTAGTTGGCGAAAGTACTTCTGCAATTCGCCCCCCATGACATTTAGATCAATTTGGGCGGGAGGCAGCATGTCAGCGTCCCACGGGGTCCTTCTAGGGCGCCCATAAACAATTTCAGCTACAGATACCCCTGTAGTGGTGTCCGGGGTAATTCTCATATGGTATAAAGCCAGCGGAAGGACCTTCAGCCAACTCAGTCCGGTTTCGGACATTAACTTAGACAGCTTGTTTATCAGGGTGCCGTTGGCCCGTTCCACTGTTCCTGCAGCCTTCGGGTGGTCAGCGCAATGAAACTGCGGTTCGATGCTCAGCACCTCACATAGTTCCTTATTTATATTTCCTGCAAAGTGAGAGCCATTATCCGAAATTATTTGTCTGGGCACTCCGAATCTCGGTATAATCTCTGTCAGCAACGACCTTACCACCGTAGAAGCTTTATTATTAGTGGTCGGAAAGGCTTCAATCCATTTACTGAACACATCTACAATCACTAAAAAAATACCTATAACATTGTACGCGCAGTAGTTCGATAAAATCAAGCTGAATACATTCAAAAGGACGACTTGGCAAGGGGGTTTTCCCTGGGGCACACTTTACTCCCTTTCCTGCGTTTGTCTTTTGGCAAATCAAACAGGCTTGTATTGTTGCTGCAGCAGCTTCCTCCAGCCTCGGGTGCCACCATGTCCGGAGCAAAATATTACTCATTCCCCCCTTGCCAAGGTGGGTGTCCGTATGCAAGCAATCGAGCAACACAGGCAGCAATGCATCAGGATTACAGACCTGGCCAACTGGGGTATGCCAGAGGCCCGTGGACACCGAATGCGCACAACCGTGTGTCTTGCAAAGTTGTTTTTCTGAATCAGGGGCGTCCCCCTGGAGTTTTTGAACTGTAGCCCTGTCTGCAGTACACAGCGCTCGTGGTGTTCTAGTCTGGGTGACGGCCAGTCGTTCTGCAGCTAAAACTATGGAAGACCCTTCTTGCGCAGCCGGCTTGGCAGCCAAATCGGCCCTGTTATTTCCTTTAGTCACTGCAGATTCGTCTTTTAGTGAGCCCAACATTTAATAATGGCTAATTTTTCGGGGAGGAGTATGGCCTGAAGAATGTTCCTTACATACATGGCATTCTGGATGGGGGTCCCGGAGGAGGTGAGGAAATGGTTCCATAGCAGGCAGTCATGAGGAGGCTCAGTCAACTCAACAGGTGCCGTCTCTAAAAATGTAACAGGGTTCATGGTATGACCATATGCAAAGCTGAGGAGTGGGTTATTAAGTAATGTTATTTCATATCGGGTTAGCCTGGCCTGAGTCAGATGTTGGGTTTGGTGGGTGGTCAGTAGCGCTACAATGGTGTATGACGAGTACACTGTAACCGGCTGTTGGAGAGTGATGTTCGAAGCAGCCGTAACTAGGGAGTAAACGGCCGGGAGCATCTGCGAACAGGGGGTTAATCCCTTCGCTACGGGGTCCAACTTAATGGAATAATAAGCAACAGGCCTGCGTCTACACCCATGAGTTTGAGTGAGCACAGCAGTAGCGCAGCCATCTTAAACATTCACGAAAAGCTGGAATGGACGGTTTTAGAGCAGACGGCCGAGAGCAGACGCTCTCGAGAGGGATTTCTTCAATTCCTCAAAGGCTTCGTTCAGTTGCTCAGTTAGCTCTAGGGGCCCCTTAAGTGCACTGGAAGCCAGAGGACTCAAGTGTTTTGTATACAGAGCAACATTGGGAATCCACTGTCTGCAAAAGTTTAGCAGCCCAATGAAAGCACGCATGGCTTACGGGGTAGATGGCGGGGTTGGGGGGGCGGTGGTCGCAAGGATTAGGGTCACCCTTTCTGGTGTGAGCTGCCTTTTGGTAGCACTCAGAAGGGTTCCTGGAAATCTCACTTGTCGTTGGGCTCTCTTTACTTTTCGGCGCGGGATCAAGTATCCCCATGAATGCAGAGCATTCAGAAGCGTATTGGTGTCCTGCACGTTTGAGGTTTCTGACGGGCTTGCCAGTAGGAGGTCATCCACGTACTGTATTACCGTAGAGCCCCCGGGAAATTGTAAATCTTTAAGCTGCCTATGCAATATCTGCGAGAATATGGTGGGGTCTGCACAAGTCCTTGGGGTAACCTAGTCAAGTGTACTGCTGGCCTTGAAAGGTAGATGCAGAAAGGTGGTGTGACTGAGGAGCAAGGGGTATTGCAAAAAGTGCATGCTGCAGATCAACTATAGTGAAAACTTGGGAATCCGGTGGAATATTGCTTAAAATCGTAGTGACCACCGGATGTATAGGCTGCACAATATCATGCTTTACTCTGGTTGGCTTGGAATCCCTGCATGACCCCAAAAATGCTCAACTGCGCTTTTCATGGCCTGTTTATTCCTATCGGGCCAGTCCATATCAGTTCTAATCGCCTTGGACACATCCTCGGGGAGGCACTGCGATATTATCGAAATAAACTGGGGCGAAGTATTGCCGGCATTATAGGCGGCACCTCTAGCGTTGGCTGCATCAAGGGAGCAGAGGCGTTCCCAAAAATCGCAACCGTCTTCTCCCGCCTTTGGGCGGCACTCAAGGACCTTAGCGATGTCTACAGGGCGCTGTAAAGCTTTCCTCAGAGGCTTTTAAAAAATCTTATCCACCTGGTCTGCGGGCGGGGTTGCGGTTGAAAAGGACTCCCAATTGGCATGGTCCCCTATAGCTTCCTTCTATTTCTCGGATTCTGTTGGGAAATTACCCCGGGATTCCTCTCCCTCTGGGTTCAGAGACCCATTCTGGATTTTCATTGTCAGCACCTGAGTCGTAATCAGTAACGGTCTCGGGGTCTACCAGGGGCTCATCCCCCACCAAAAGGTTTCGTCGCCTCCCAGGCTGGCGCCTATTATTCCCCCTTCGCCGAAGTTGTGCCCTGGTTCGGGAAGCCACTGGACGTGAGGATATTGTATGGGAAGGCGTATTAGACGGGAGCACCGGAGGTTGGGCGGCGGTAACGTTATAGGGGGGTGGCGGCGCCGTGGGCCGGGGTCGAACACGGGCAACGGGGATATGCAATACCTCCTCCTCCTCCTCAGTCTCATTATCATTAAAGAGCATGGGCAGTCCAGACAGGTCAATAGGTACCTCAGTTTTACTTTTGCCGGCTTCATCATCATTCTTCCGACTATCCTTAGCCCACCTATCTCTTTTTTTCCCCCTGTCCTGTTCTTCCTCATTCTTATCGTGATCCTCACACAATCTTTTAAATATCTCCCACGGTTTCGAATTTCCCTCACTGTCACATACACTAATCCCTCTGCGACGTGCATTATGCTCCCAGCTACTTTGCTTAGATCTGTTATTTAAATCTTCGGCAGTTTTACTCCAATTGGGCATTAAAACCTTCCGTTTTTGTCCGGTACTACGCTTCCAAATTGCATCTTCTACCTTTAGACATTTATTCAAATCCCATGTCCCACTCAGAGGACAATTTCACTCCCCAATTTCTTATTTTGGCATGCCGATAACCTTCGGTAATCATTCTCTCTCTCTGAGTCATCTTTACAAAGTTTAAAAATGGCGTGTTATTTACAGACTTAGGTAATGTTTGTCCCATGCTTCCTAATCGGGTGGTCAGCCGCCTCCTTTTGTCACCCCCACTTCAGGGTCCTGACCTTCGCGTGGGGGATTTCCCCTCTTAACAACCGGTCTAAGGCAGGGTGCTGAGACAGGCAAATTGTCACAATCTTCCCCAAAACGTATTTACAGCATCCGGACAGATTGCAGAGGAGAGCCACTTCCCCTGTGTTTGACCAAACGTCCGCTCTGCCCTCTGCTGGTCAATTTACTGCGCCACACGCCCCGACCCCCCACACCAATTAGAATGGTTACCAGCTCCAGAATGTAATAGGTTACTGCCACTAACCCGCTGACCAATTTGCTGTATCTCACTCAAAGAAAAAATGTAATAGATCACTACCAATGATCCGCTGCCCAGTTTGTTACCACCGGCAGCTTTAATATTCTCAATACTTCTTCGGGGACTCTAGCCCCTTACGTTACCTTTGTCGGGGACTCTAACCCCTTACCTTATACGTTCGGGACTCTAACCTCTCTTTTAACTTGTGGTACTCGGACGAACCTCAACTCAGGTTTCGAAAGGAGTCCGTTCGATAATTACCCGCCAGACGAGGGGATCGTCAAGGTGGGCAGTTAATGAGAGGGGTCAAGGGAAATCCTAACTTTTGGGCCCACCTGTCTCACGTCACCGCCACCGAGTCGACCGCTGACACCGTCTCACGAGACCCTCGTCTTGGACCCCTTGCTGGACCGACCGATGCAAAGACAAATGTACTATAAAAACACTAACACACGTAATTATTTTTCAAACCTTTATTCTTTACTCATAGCATGCTATGGGGATCTCCCAAAAGAGCCAGTCCAGACACTGCCCCCGAATGACACAGTTCTCCACAATTTATAACATTGATCAGGTAGTAGGAAATCTTACGATTACAAGTTTAGCTAATATTAGAATCATTTCAATCACATGCTAAGATACAATTAGATGTCAAATAATCATTGGTCAGTTAGTTATAATTATTTTAAGCCAAAGCTAGCCCATCAGTTCCTCATTCGGACCCTTCTCCTTTTCTCCAGAACATTCTAGCCCCGACACTATACTTCCCATATTTAGCTGTACCTTGAGCTGCTTCTGCAAGATCGGATAATTCCTTATTTGAACTTTTGCCTGTCTTTAGACAACAATGACTAGTACGTCACCGGTTGCTGGGTAAAGCTTCTTTATGACTGTCCAAAACAGTAAGCTAAGGCGCCCACAAGGTGATTGATCATTAATTAATCATTTTTCTTCGTCTATACCCCTATTTACCTACCCCTTCACCCCATCAGAGGATTGTCAGAGATTACAGCAGGGCATTGATAGGATGCAGAATTGGGCTGGGAAGTGGAAGGTGGAGTTCAACTCAGATAAATGTGAAGTGGTTCATTAAGGTAGGTCAAAATTGAAGAAAACATATTAATAATCATAGGAGTCTTGGCAGTGTTACGGATAGACGAGAGCTTGGACTCTGTGCCCATAGGACAGGCAAAGCTGCTGTGCAGGTTGTCAGTGTTGTTAAGAGGGTGTACAGCGTGATGGCCTTCATCAACCGTGGTATTGAGTGAATTAAAGAGCCGTGGGGTAATGTTGCAGCAAGAGACGACTATAGTTGGACCCCACTTGGAGTACTACGTTCAGTTCTGGTCACCTCACTGCAGGAAAGATGTGGATACTATGGAGAGAGTGCAGAGGAAATTTACAAGTACGTTGCCTGGATTGGCGAGCAGGCCTTATGAGAACAGGCTGAGTGAACCCGGCCTTTTCTCCTTGGAGCGACGGAGAAGGAGAGGTGACCTGATAGAGGTGTAAAAGATGGTGAGAGGAATTGATCGTGTGAATAGCCAGAGGCCAATTTTCCTCCAGGGCTGAAGTGACTACAAAGAGTTCGCATAGTTTTAAGGTGCTTAGAAGAAGAAACATGGGAAATGTCAGGGGTATGTTTTTCCACACAGAGAGCGGCGGGTGAGCAGAATGCACTGCCAGCAAAGGTGGAAGATGCTGATTTAATAGGTTCTTTCAAGAGAGATGAGTAGATGAAGCTTGGAAAATGGAGAACCATGCGGCAGGAAAATTCTCAGCAGTTTCTACAGTAGTTTATATGATCGATACAACACTCTGGGCCAAAGACCCTATAATGTGCCGTAGATTTCCGTGTTTCTCTGTTTTTATCAATACGCCCGTTAGAGGGAATAGAAAATCTGCATATTCATCTTTCTGGATAGGAGGACATGACGTTATCAGGTGTAATACATTTTATTTGATGTAAAATCAATACTGTCAGTAGTAGTAGAAGTTGTGCACTTGTTTATAAATTTGACCTGACAAATACTTCGAAGTTATTTCTTGTTGTATAAAAGGGATTGCAATTAAATGCCAACACCGATAAGAATATTGTTTTCGTGAATATATTAAGGTGTCTAGATTTTAAGTAGCAAAGTAATCGCACTGAAAGTAGCAATCACTTTAAAATGGATTACAAGCATCGTCAAATTATGCTACCTCAATATAAATGTACAATTTAATTCAAAACAATCATATGGAATTCTTCCAGCATTTATTATATTAGTTCCATAGTCTGTCGCTAATATTTGAGCACCGCACCCTTTATTGTGTATATATTGAACAATTCTACAACCGCGTACTTTACAGACAATAACATATAGAAAGTGAAAGCAAAAGAGGGCACATTTAGTTTTTTTTTGGTCTTCAACGGGCTGATGTGAAGTATGGGAATGAACCGTCGACGATTCGAGCTGCAAGTGATTTGGAAATCCTGGTGTGCTGTCGGTCATTTCATCATTGTCGTCAGTCGAAGAGAAAACATGGAAAGCCAGATGCAAGCGAATCTACGACTGGGCCTCTGTTCGAGCGAAAATGAGCGGCATCAAATTGAATAGAAAAACACAGTTTCACCAAACAAAGTAACTTTTGGGACAATGTTCAATGTGGAGCCAAAACAAACAATTTCTTTGCAACAGCCATTGTTGGCGACAGATTGTCTGCAATATTTCTGGCTTACACAACCAGTCCGCTTCGACTTTTAAAAAAGTAGTATATTAAAAGAACATGTGGAGTGTGCAATGTCACATAGTTCGCTTTAACCTTGGAAATCATGTTCTGCACGCATAAAAACAGAGCTTCTCATAGGCCACTGACGGAAACTTGATGTATTTTTGGAAACAGAGTGTTAAACAGACACAAAAATATATCAGAAAATACAAGGCAACCAATGAATATATACTTCTGGTTACTGTGGATAGGCTAGAATAAAGGAAAGAACACGTCTTGTTTGTTCTGAACAATATCGGCAATTCAGGGTAGCAGAATATCAACACAACCACTGTCCGTCACGTTCACACTGTCTAAGGAATAAATTATGTCACTCACAACATCATTGCGATCGTCAGGAACCAGATCATGGAGCGATCATATATAAAACTTTATTTCCGACGAATGCCCCTGTACAGCAAATTACTTGGGATGATGAACTATTTTCTCATACTCCAAACATGCTCATTTATTTCATATTTAAAGGACTATAATTCAAAGTGATTTAAAAGGAGGAAATCAATGATTTATTAAATTGAATGCTGACTACAGACTTCATTAACACTCTTCCTGTAACGCAAGATCCTCACAAAACCGCGAGATTGTTCAATCACATCAATACGCACATAGTAGGACAATTTTCTTTGCTGTTTATGATTACAGACAGATTGAACCAAAGTAGAGCAAAATGAAAATAAGTGTACTGACCATGAATATTGGAAAACAACCCTTCAGGGTCTTGTGGATCATGACATGCACTATATAGATAGTCGTTGGTGTAATATTCGGCTTCATTAATGGAAGGAATGGATCCAGTAACTAAAATTCAATGAAAGAGATCATCAAGGTATTTGTTTGGTATTTTTCTTGTTTTTGTAATGAACACATCATTAAATCATCGCGTCAATGACTGTATCATCTTTACCTTAAATGGCATAATCGTTGAATACCGTTCAATAGAAAGTGAAAAGGAAGATGCGTGTTCCGCCTTCAATTGCTAATGAAACAATCGATATGTGTTTATGGAATCGATTTTATTGCTAATTCGTGTGTGTATTGCTCTTGTTAACGCTTTCATTGACGGATGAAGGTGACTAAGACAAGCCTGCTGGAGGAGAATGAGGAAATATGTAGATAGAAAGACAGATAGATTGATAAAGTAATACAATGCAAAGGTATTTATCTCGGCCTTCCTTTAAGTGGGGACAGTTAATGTTATCGGTTACAGTTCAGTCGATATATTAAGCAAAAATAAAATCAGCTGAAGTGACTAAAGTCGTCATCCAATTAGCAGAACATTTTTATAGGGAAAAATAGTTCAAGTTCCTAGTTAAGTGTCTTCGTACAAGAATGTGAGTAGGTACGTCCTTGGAAAGTTTGGTAGAGTGAGCCATAGTTCGTGGTGGGTGA